>NC_064618.1:570325766-570627850 GCF_023898315.1 Schistocerca nitens | reverse complement strand
CCATGCCATTACAACGAAATCACTTCTGTTCACAGATGTGACATATTTCCCACGTACGGAGACCAGCGCTGTGATCTGGATAAAAGGCCTCTCGATCTCTGATTTGTTCCATGAACGCGAGAAAAACATTCTTGATTTTTGCACGTTCCTGCAAGACCGCTTTACTTTTCTCGTGCACCATCCGCGATACCGTCAGTACTATGCCAACGTTTTGGGTACTGCCTTCTTCGATCCCCCCTACAGCTGGGGTGTCTCAGGTATCAGAAGGTGATTTCAGTGTGATTATATAATACTGGACTCGGTCCAATGTACCAGCAAAATGCAATATTTTTCGTAAGGACGTGCCTGGAACATGCCTGACTGCCTTGGGATTCAGAGTGCGTCTACCCACAAGTTGACGGGACGCGGATGCCATTTTGTTTGTTCTGCCAGGAGGGCGTTTCCTTTAATTTCTTTAATTCCCTTTATGTTTTGTTTGTTGTTGATGGTAATTACACATCATTATTTTTCACCTGGAGGGCATGCTATGTGATCTCAACAAAAATAAATATATAAAAAAATAAATTGGTATGATACATGGTCTGAAAAAAAATTGATGTTGAAAAAGTATACTTATTTACGTTTTCAAGAAACATTTTTGTTTTATTTTATGAAGAAGACTGTCATTTATTTTTAGAACACCAGAGATTTTTGTTTCCTTTGTTATTACCAAAAAAAAGGAAAAAGCGTTTAAGGAGACTGCTCGCGTAAAGCAGGATATCCGGGTTCGAGTCCCGGTCCGGAATAAGAAACACCGCCACTGCGTAAATTTTGATTAATAATCAGCTTTGGTGGCCGAAGACTTCCGGCAGAAGAAGTAACACTCATTCTGCCAATGGCCTTGTCAAAGAGAGCGGGAGAGCGGACAGAGATTCAGGGCACACTCTTGTCCTTAGGGATGGGGAACTGCCCCTAAAGGGGCACCAATGATCAACGGCATGAGGAAGCAGAAGGCAATGGAAACCACTGCATTAAAGACACATAACGTGTTGCCACAAACATGTAGCCTGCAACTGAAAAAGTGCCATAATGATATCTCCACTGGTAAAAGATTCCGGAATAGTCCTCCATTCGGATCTCCGAGAGCCGACTGCCAAGTGGGAGGTGACCACTAAAAAAAGATTCAATAATCAAGTAAAGTATAACGTTCTACGAATCGGGGTGTGGAATGTCAGAAGCTTGAACGAGGTAGGACAACCATAAAATCAGAAAAGGGAAATGCAAAGGCTCAATCTAGATATAGTAGGGGTCAGTGAAATGGAAAGAAGACGAGGATTTTTGGTCAGATGAGTATAGAGTAATATCAACAGCAGCAGAAAATAGTGCAACTACAGTAGGATTACTTATGAATAGGAAGGTAGGGCAAATAGTGTGTTTCTGTCAACAATTCAGTGATGGGCTTGCGTTTATCAGAACCGACAGCAAACCAACACCGACAACGATAGTTCATGTGTACATGCCGACGCCGCAAGATGAAGATGAACAGATAGAGAAGGTATATGAGGATATTGAAAGGGTAATACAGTACGTAAACGGAGGTGACAATCTAATAGTCATGAAGGAATGGAACGCGCATGTAGGGGAACGAGTAGAAAAATGTTACAGCAGAACTTGGTCTTGAGACAAGGATTGAAAAAGGAGAAAGATTGGTTCAAATGGCTCTGAGCACTATGGGACTTAACATTTGAGGTCATCAGTCCCCTAGAACTTAGAACTACTTCAACCTAACTAACCTAAGGACATCACACACATCCATGCCCGAGGCAGGACTCGAACCTGCGATTGTAGCGGTCGCGCGGAAAGGAGAAAGACTAATTGAGTTTTGTAATAAATTTCAACTAGCAATAGCGAATACTCTGTTCAATAATTGCAAGAGGAGGAGGTATACTTGGAAAAGAGCGGTTGATATGCGAAGATTTCAGTTAGATTACATCATGGTCAGACAGAGATTCCGAAATCAGATACTGGATTGTAAGACGTACCTAGGAGCAGATATAGACTCAGATCACAATGTATCAGTGATGAAGAGTAGGCCGAAGTTTAAGACATTAGTCAGGAAGAACCAATACGCAAATAAAAAGAATACGGAAATGCTAAGGAGTTACGAGATACGCTTGAAGTTCTCTAACGCTGTAGATGCCACAGGAGTAGCTCAGTAGGCAGTACAGTTGAAGAGAAATGGACATATCTAAAAAGGGCCATGAAAGAAGTTGGAAAGAAAAACATAGGTACAAAGAAGGTAATTGCGAAGGAACCACGAATAGCAGAAGAAATACTTCAGTTGATCGATGAAAGAACGAAGTACAAAAATGTTCCGGGAAAATCAGGAATACAGAAATACAAGTCGCTGAAGAATGAAATAAATAGGAAGTGCAGGGATGCTAAGACGAAATGGGTGCATGAAAAATGTGAAGAAATCAAAAAAGAAATGAATGTCGAAAGGACAGACTCAACATACAGGTAAGTCAAAACAACCCTTGGTGACATTAAAAGCAAGGATGGTAACATTAAGAGTACAACGGGAATTCCGCTGTTAAGTGCAGAGGATAGAGCAGATAGGTGGAAAGAGTACACTGAAAGCCTCTATGAGGGTGAAGGCTTGGCGGATTTGATAGAAGAAGAAACAGGAGTCGATTTAGAAGAGATAGGGGATCCAGTATTAGAATCGGAATTTAAAAGAGCTTTGGAGGACTTACGGTCAAATAAGGCAGAAGGGATGGATAACATTCCATCAGAATTTCTAAAATCATTGGGGGGAAGTGGCAACAAAGCGACTATTCACGTTGGTGTGTAGAATATATGAGTCCGGCGACATACCATCTGACTTTCGGGAAAACGTCGTCCATACAATTAGGAAAACCGCAAGAGCTGACAAGTGCGGGAATTATCCCACAATAAGCTTAACAGCTCATGAAACCAAGTTTCTCACAAGAATAATACACTCCTGGAAATGGAAAAAAGAACACATTGACACCGGTGTGTCAGACCCACCATACTTGCTCCGGACACTGCGAGAGGGCTGTACAAGCAATGATCACACGCACGGCACAGCGGACACACCAGGAACCGCGGTGTTGGCCGTCGAATGGCGCTAGCTGCGCAGCATTTGTGCACCGCCGCCGTCAGTGTCAGCCAGTTTGCCGTGGCATACGGAGCTCCATCGCAGTCTTTAACACTGGTAGCATGCCGCGACAGCGTGGACGTGAACCGTATGTGCAGTTGACGGACTTTGAGCGAGGGCGTATAGTGGGCATGCGGGAGGCCGGGTGGACGTACCGCCGAATTGCTCAACACGTGGGGCGTGAGGTCTCCACAGTACATCGATGTTGTCGCCAGTGGTCGGCGGAAGGTGCACGTGCCCGTCGACCTGGGACCGGACCGCAGCGACGCACGGATGCACGCCAAGACCGTAGGATCCTACGCAGTGCCGTAGGGGACCGCACCGCCACTTCCCAGCAAATTAGGGACACTGTTGCTCCTGGGGTATCGGCGAGGACCATTCGCAACCGTCTCCATGAAGCTGGGCTACGGTCCCGCACACCGTTAGGCCGTCTTCCGCTCACGCCCCAACATCGTGCAGCCCGCCTCCAGTGGTGTCGCGACAGGCGTGAATGGAGGGACGAATGGAGACGTGTCGTCTTCAGCGATGAGAGTCGCTTCTGCCTTGGTGCCAATGATGGTCGTATGCGTGTTTGGCGCCGTGTAGGTGAGCGCCACAATCAGGACTGCATACGACCGAGGCACACAGGGCCAACACCCGGCATCATGGTGTGGGGAGCGATCTCCTACACTGGCCGTACACCACTGGTGATCGTCGAGGGGACACTGAATAGTGCACGGTACATCCAAACCGTCATCGAACCCATCGTTCTACCATTCCTAGACCGGCAAGGGAACTTGCTGTTCCAACAGGACAATGCACGTCCGCATGTATCCCGTGCCACCCAACGTGCTCTAGAAGGTGTAAGTCAACTACCCTGGCCAGCAAGATCTCCGGATCTGTCCCCCATTGAGCATGTTTGGGACTGGATGAAGCGTCGTCTCACGCGGTCTGCACGTCCAGCACGAACGCTGGTCCAACTGAGGCGCCAGGTGGAAATGGCATGGCAAGCCGTTCCACAGGACTACATCCAGCATCTCTACGATCGTCTCCATGGGAGAATAGCAGCCTGCATTGCTGCGAAAGGTGGATATACACTGTACTAGTGCCGATATTGTGCATGCTCTGTTGCCTGTGTCTATGTGCCTGTGGTTCTGTCAGTGTGATCATGTGATGTATCTGACCCCAGGAATGTGTCAATAAAGTTTCCCCTTCCTGGGACAATGAATTCACGGTGTTCTTATTTCAATTTCCAGGAGTGTATATAGAAGAAAGGAAAAGAAAATAGCGGATGAGTTAGATCACGATCAGTTTGGCTTTAGAAAAGGTAAAAGCACCAGAGGGGAAATTCTGACGTTGCTGTTGATGATGGAAACAAGACTAAAGAAAAATCAAAACATGTTCATAGTATTCGTTGACCCGGAAAAAGCATTTAACAACTTAAAATGGTACAAAATATTCGAAATTCTGAGAAAAATAGGGGTAAGCTATAGAGAGGGACGGGTAATATACAAAATGTACAAGAGCCAGGGCCGGCCGAAGTGGCCGTGCGGTTAAAGGCGCTGCAGTCTGGAACCGCAAGACCGCTACGGTCGCAGGTTCGAATCCTGCCTCGGGCATGGATGTTTGTGATGTCCTTAGGTTAGTTAGGTTTAACTAGTTCTAAGTTCTAGGGGACTAATGACCTCAGCAGTTGAGTCCCATAGTGCTCAGAGCCATTTGAACCAAGAGCCAGGATGGAATAATAAGAGTGGACGGCCAAGAACGAAGTGCTCAGATTAAAAAGCGTGTAAGGCAAGGATGTAGTCTTTCTCCCCTACTGTTCAATCTGTACATCGAAGAAGCAGTGATGAAAATAAAAGAAAGGTTCAGGAGTGGAATTAAAATTCAAGGTGAAAGGATATCAATGATACGATTCGCTGATGACATTGCTATCCTGAGTGAAATTGAAGAAGAACTGCATAATCTGCTAAATAGAATGTACAACCTAATGAGCAGAGAATATGGATTGAGAGTAAATTGAAGAAAGACAAAGGTAACGAGAAGTAGCATAAATGAGAACAGTGAGAAACTAGGCACCAAAATATCCAATGACGGACGGAGCAAGGAGGACATCAAAAGGGGACTGGCACCGGCAAAAAAGGCATTCCTATCCAGAAGTAGTATACCAGTATCAAACATATGCCTTAATTTGAGAAAGAAATTTCTGAGAATGTAGTCTGGAGCACAGGCTGTAAGGCAGTGAAACATGGACTGTAGGAAATCCGGTACAGAAGAGAATAGAAGCATTTGAGGTGTGGTGCTAGAGGCCAATGTTGAAAACTTAATGCACTGGTAAGGTAAGGAGTGAGGAGGTCCTGCACATAATAGGAGAAGAAGGGAATGTGCAGAAAACACTGGCAAGGTGAGAGGACAGTTGGATAGGACATCTGTTGAGACATCAGGGAATGGCTTCCACGGTAGCAGAGGGAGAGGGCAAAAACTGTAGAGGAAGACAGAGATTGGAATACATGCAGCAAATAATGGACGACGTAGTTTCCAAGTGCTAATCTGAGATGAAGAGGTTGGAACAGGAGAGGAATTCTTGCTGGACCGTGTCAAACTAGTCACAAGACTGATGACTGAAGAAAAAAGTACTATCTAAAAATGAATTCCGAGAACATCCTGCGGGAGACGCGGTTCGTCCCCTGTAAACCGTACACTTTCATACAACTTTGGTAGTTAATAAACCATACGAAATGTTAATTTAATCGTGGCTTGGCGATAGGAAAACGCCTTGATGATCGGTGAAGTCGCCCGCATCTCGTGGTCGTGCGGTAGCGTTCTCGCTTCCCACGCCCGGGTTCCCGGGTTCGATTCCCGGCGGGGTCAGGGATTTTCTCTGCCTCGTGATGGCTGGGTGTTGTGTGCTGTCCTTAGGTTAGTTAGGTTTAAGTAGTTCTAAGTTCTAGGGGACTGATGACCATAGATGTTAAGTCCCATAGTGCTCAGAGCCATTTGAACCATTTTTTGATCGGTGAAGTCGGACATGAAGACAAGCCGCTACCCGTTGTAAACAAACGCGCGATCGCTCGCAAGCAGCACTACAGGCGAGACGCAAATAAGGCGTGCTCGCCTCACCACTGCCGAAAGCAGACTGATACTAAAGAAAATTACTTCACTATTTTCAAATGGTAAGGGAAAGACGTAGGATTTGTACACATTCGAAAGAATGAACATTAAAAAATGCTATTGTTAAGTTACGTTAATGGTTGAAAGGGGTAATTGTGGTTTTGCGCCTTGTGTTCAGCGCCAGAGGGTCACATCTTAAGGAATACTCACTGGAATCATCAACTTAACTTATAAATTGAGAATGGTTATAGACGACAAAAACGAAGACTGTGGCTATTTTCTGATACTACAATACTATGACGTTTCTAAACAGGTTAGCGAGAAAATGCCAAAATGAAAATATTGCGATCGTTACACACTGAATTCATTGAATATGTAGTCGTCAGGCACACTTGGCCGATTTCCCTTCTGCCTGTGCTCGAGCCGCAAGTTACTCGCTGCCCCATTCCCGACCAGCTCGCGGTCGCGTCCTCGCTCCCCGAGCACGGGGTCCCGGCGTGGTGAGGGATTTTCACCTGCCTCGAGATGACTGGGTGTTTGTGTTGTCCTCATCATTTCATAATCATTCATGAAAGTGGCGAGATTGGACTGAGCGAAGGTCGGGCATTTGTACGGGCGCTGATAACCGCGCAGTTGAGTGCCACACAAACCAAACATCATCAACATCATCACCGACCAGCTGCCGACGTCACGAGTAATGAGGCCGGGCCCACGGGAAAGACACCCTCCCCCCCTCTGTCCCACCTCACAGCGAACTTGTGACGTCAGACTAACTGCCTTGCTACATCCTACTTCATCACGAATGCTCGGCTACTTTCGGCGTCAAGTGGAAATAAGTATTTCAATGAAAAGGTGCCCAATAAACATCTTTGCTTTGTCATATTTTGTCTAGTGCCTGAGTCTGTTTAAATGCACACCTACGAAGTATTAGAGTAATCTCAAATAGTAACTCGTTTCCCGCTGCAGACGGTCACTGCAACTCGTGAGATCTACAGTGTCACGTGCTCTGACGTACGCCACAGGACCCCTATGTCTCGTTGGCCCCGTAACGAGCGAGTTTGATGCACCTACTGACTCCCACAAGTGTGAATTCTGAACTAGGGAACTAATGGTTGCAACAACACATGCCTCAGTTTGGTTAGGAATGGCGTTCGGGGGGAGTGGGATTCAAATCCCCCTATGTCGGTGCTGACGTTAAGTGTACCGTGGTTTCCCTAAACCATATCATAAGGAGAAAACCTGGATGATTCCTTCGAAAGGGCTACGGTTTGTGTTTTATCATGTCTTTGCCTAATACATGCTTGCGCTCTGTTTGTAATGAACTATATTCTTCCTTCCCTCTGCCGATTGCTTGTTAAACGTGTTGTTGACTAGTGACGACAGACCTGTCCTTTAGAGTTGCCTGGTGCAGCTGTTGCTAATTCATTGATGTATAGTGAGAAACAACATATAGTATAGAGTCCTGAGGAACGCTTAGACTTCAGTGTTCCAATCTAGTTATTTCCTGTTATGTGAAAATGGAAAGCAACTTACTGTTTCGTACAACAATTTGTAATAGAGACCCTAATTCTGTAACATTCACTTTAATGCAAAATTGTGCAAATATTTAGATGTGTTCTAAAGTGTGCTTCACTCAATCGATGTTTTTAACACTACAAAATTTGAGATTTTACAGATATTTTCTTAAAATTCAGTCCATATAATTTTATTTAAAACTCGTATATTACTTATTCTAATTGACTTCACAATAAAAGGTATTACGCTTATGATTCAACTAATCAGATGAGCTACTTGCACCAATTTATTCCATTTATTGAGAGTTTTGCATTGCACTCGCGTGTTATGACCTGAAAGAGATAATCAACTCTCACCTCTCTGTTTCACAGCACGCCAAGAGCAGTGAAGTGTACCCAACCGTCTTGGAGTTACATACTTGGTCCTGTATCCCATTATTACATATGTGTATCTGACAGCGACTGGGTATCACACATATGTGTACCTGACAGCGACTGGGTATCACACATTAGCGGCCTCTTAGACCGTAACTAGTCACGTAGCAATACATTTTTAAGTTATTATTAAATATTACAGCTCTAGTAGAAGTGTGGTTTGAAACTTCTAGAAAATACTTTAGACGGCTCCAACCTCTTAAAAAATTGTTACTGGTCCAAGAATGGAGAAATAAAGTACTTTTTCAGCTGGTAATGGATGAGATTCGTTGGCTAAGTGGATATATCTCAGCTTATTAATGTAAATGATCCATTTTCCGTGCTCGGAATGTCCTAGGATGCAACACTTGCCATTTCCATCCGTATCAATGACTTACTAACGTGAAAAAGGTGAAGTTGTATCGCTATTCACAATCCTCCTACAGTTTTGGATAAGTCAGTTCAAAGATCGGCGGAAGGCAGGAGCATATGACCTCCAGTAGGGCGAGGGCCAGCAGAGAACAGTTGTGTTCAAACCAAAATTTAGTTTCTGTGCAGCTACACATTTAAGTCAACTAGGAAAGCAAACTGGAAGACCGATGATAAATCATGATTGGTGAAGTAATAGCTAGTCTACTAAGCAGTGTGTTCAAGAAGTCGCCTTTCCCCTAGGGCAAACCAGTATATTGGAATTATTATACATAAAAGCTACGTAGCCAGATGACTCTTTCATGCGCATCTATGATTTACACGTAGATCTATGCATCTCCATATCGTTCTTGATGTCTTCGGGAGCATCTCTGGAGGTGTGCTTCGAAAGGCTTGCTAAACTGTTTTGTGCAGTCCTTCATTAGTTTTGCATCGACCTTGAGTCACTGGTACCTGGTTATTACTCATAACGAACTGTGTCATGTGAGACTTCAGTTGGGCTGGATATGTTTCTGAACCACGCCCCATCCCAATGGCCTCGAAGCTGTTTATCAGGAAAATAACGCACTTGAATAGCAAAGTGCACTAGAGCCCTGTTCTGTTGTAACCACACAGCCCGTAAAACAACATGAGGCAGAGTACTTTGCGTCTCTTATCCAGAAACCATATTCCCCCTGTGTGAAATGTCATATGTAGCACATTCATCAGGAAGCAACATAGTATTTGGAACTTGTGCCAACAAAGCGCAGCAGGCTACGACTCGTTCCTCTATATCATCGTCAGACAATTCATTAGCAGATATCGATTTAAATTCCTTTTCACATCATTCTTAATTAGGTCATAAGTTGTTGTTACTGTGACTTATCTGACACTCTGTATATGGCTTTTCAGAACACATGTAAGTATGATAATACACCGTCCGTCCAAAAAAGTTCGAGACTGATTTTATGCCTTGCGTATAAGTGACGTCAGAACAATGACTACGGTAACAGCTTGAACTAACAACTGTAAACAACAAAGATGCCTTCGGCTAGTCAGTTGTGGGCAGACAGTGTCAAGTAGTGGAGGTGGCGCAGTAGTGTGTCAACGTTGTTTTGTCTCAAATCACAGTAGCACTGCAGTCAGCGGAGGGAAAATAGAGGAAAACATTCATATAGTTGCAAATTTTTGTACAATGGTAGAACGGAGTGCCATCAACAACACACTAAAAATCGTGACCGATAGTGTTTATTTGCGTTTGTAGCCATTTCTTGAATAACTCGAAAACCGCGACTTCTAGCGAAGAAAAGTTTCCTGCACGTAATCAAATATTTCCTCCAAAAGTGATCATATTTTTTTTCTAGTCCTAATAGTTCCCATAATGCAAGCGGTGGAATACCGCAGATTATTAAAAATAGTGTTTTGATAACATAAAATAAATGTTTGTTATTAAAAGGAGCGGATTAAGAACAAGTATTAAATGTGCGAACCACATGTAAGTGCAGTAGAGCCGTATAAGGGATGTAACAGGATGGAGTGAGGGAATTGTGGCAGAATAGAAGTGTAAGGGAAAGTGGGTCGCCGAATTTCGGTCACGCACTTCTCTCCTACATAGGTCTGCAAACTGAAGAGCAAGCAGGCGGTTCCCTCCCACTGCCTCTACCCGACTGCGTCACAGGAGGTAACTTCAACGTGTTTCATGAGCCTGTACAGGGCCTCCGCAGCTCGCCTTACAATCACCGTTGGGACAGTGGGCTAGGGAGAGCGTTAACACTACGTAGGAGATACTAACAATACTAACGTTTATGGACAGATTCTACACAATCCCCGCACACTATTCTGCACTGCTAGGGGGAAGCTAATTCCTTGTCAATTTCAACGGCAGCTGTATTGTTCTTCCGGGAAAGTGATTCCCCCCACCATGAGCTCTTCCCGCTTTTCGGGCTACAGATAGATCGCGCCTACTCGGAGATTACCGTCTTGTTCTCTTTTGTGAATTCACAAAAAGCTTCACTGAGATCACATTTATAAAGTGGAATTATTTTCAGTTCATTGAGTACTTTGAGGTAAGGTATTACGTAAAGACGCTCAACATCTGGAGCTGTTAACTGTCTACCACACTGAAGAGCCAGCCCCAATCTTAACATGCTGTCAATAAGTATTCCTCAATGTCAGTCTCATTGTCTCCTCTATCGATGGCTGGAATACCCTTCAGAGCGCGAGTGGTACCAAATGCATCACCCCAGCCTCAGCTCTCCCAAGCTCTGAAGAGGCCAAATGCTTGAACTATCTTCTTAAACACCTACATGATGAGGAAATGCAGATTTTCCTACATAAGTCAAGCAACGTACAGGGTGTTTATAAATGAATATTGGGGTTTTAACGCTTTATAATATTTATTATATTAAACTTACAGTTATAAATGATATGCCAAATGAAAGAACATCTCAAACAGTTTTACCAAGAACCTTATAAATGTTCAATGTGAGCACCATTTGTCACACGGCACACATCAAGTCTAAAGCCCAGTGCTTCCCAAACGGTGATAAGTGTGTCTTCAGTGATTGTAGCAACAGCTGCTTCAATCTGGTTTCTTAATTCAGGGAGGTCTGCTGGTAGCGGAAGCACGTACACACAATCCTTGATGAAGTCCCAAAGGAAAACATTGCATGGCGTTAGGTCAGGTGAACGTGGAGGCCATGCAAAGCAAGCCTGTCATTGGGCGCCTTGCGGCCTATCCAGTTCTTGGGTACAGTGAAGTTAAACCAATCGCATACTTCGCTATGCCAGTGAGGTGTCGGTTCATCTTGCTGGAAAATGAAGTTCTCTGGCTCATTTTCTTCCAACTGAGGGAAGAGCCATTGCTCTAGTGTATCAAGGTAAGAATTGCCAGTTACAGAAGGTTCACCAAAAACGAATGGCCCATAAACTTTTCGCCGAGATACGGCACAAAAAAACTGTATGGGAATCTCGTAGCATTTGTACCACCTCGTGAGGATTTTCTGAGCCCCAGATGCAAGCATTTTGAGTGTTAACATGTCCACTAAGGTGAAAGGTCGATTCATCACTGAAGACAACATGATCCAGAAAATCTTCATCGTCATGAAACATTTCGTTTGCGAAGTTGGAACGTAATCCATGGTCTGCCGGCTTTAGAGCCTGTAATAACTGTAAAAGTTAAGGACATAGTTGTACGTGTTTTCTTAAAACTTTACAAACAGTCGACACAGGAACTTTTAATTCACGACTAGCCTTCTGGCCTGATTTCTTTGGGTTACGAGTGAACGACTCTCCCACTCGCTCAACAGTCTCTTCACTATCTCTTGGTCGTCCTGTGCTCTTCCCTTTACAAACTGATGACATCAGCTACAAATGTTATTATCACTTAGAGGATCACAACCGAACTTCAGCCGGAACGCACGTTGCACAGTAACTACAGATTCAGGCTTTGCAAACTGCAGAACACAAAACGCTTTCTGTTCACTAGTCGCCATCTATGCTACTACCGCTGTCTAGCGGATTGCGACGCAAACATTACACGCTGCGCATGCGCACTGGTGCAAACACAACTGTTTGAGTTGCTCTTTCATTTGATATATAATTTGTAACTGTAAGTTTAATGTAATAAATATTATAAAGCGTTAAACCCCCGATATTCATTTATAAACACCCCGTCTTACAGCTGATTACTGTGCTGAACATGATCAATCCCATTCTATCAAACATATTCAGACCGACCTTAAAAGATGTACAGTTGGTGTGTGCTAAGTGGCTCTACTCACTGCAGCCCACTCTATAAGTGCACGCAATTCCAGAATGGAACAGATATATACAATCTACCAGTAACACAACTAATTATGAGAGAAGTTCAGTAACTTTCTATTCATTCATTAATTCACCATCAAGCCACTACAACACAGTTTCACAGCCTTACAATAACCTCTCAACGACAGACAGCAGCAAGGTGCACGTTTACCAATCTAATCCCTTTCCCACCAACACTACATAGGTTACTGACAAAGTCCAACTTGCTAATTAAATACTTTTCAGCCGTTGTTTATAGGAAACAGTTCACAGCTCCGGCATTTGAGACTTTTACCTAATAGCTCACTTAACAACTGCAAATAAGTACTCATTTAATAAACTGAAAAAAACATGAGCTCTTCAGTTCGCAGGCCTATGAAGGAGAGAACTGCATGACCACAGCCCGGCAATTAACTTCCCTGTCGCCTGTAACATTCTTTTCCTTCTCTCCCCTCTACCCTGCTACATCCCCACTACAAATTTATCCATTATGAGGCAGTAATGCAGTTATAAGAGGATGGTCCAACCTGACATGTCGAAACCTACCCAGAAATTTTTCACACATGAAGAATACACCGAAGGAAATGCACTGTCAAAATTTTAACTGCTAGGGTGCACTGCAAGTATAAAACGTGTAAAGTTACTCAGTTTTGCCGCACGAAGAATCGGCTATAATAGCTGTTTGTACAGTACTTCCTACCGAGCGCTCGATACGCCGAATAAGCATACACAGCCGTGACAAGAGGAGGTAGCGCCGCATAGCGCGAAGTCCCAAATGCACACATGCGAATTTTAAGCAATGAAACCACACCAACAGTATCTCAAATCGTTAATTTTTTTGAATAACATGCAATTCGTATCGACAGCTAAACTGTTGCAGATATAATTGCTACACAAATTATTAGCAGGTCAAAGGTAATGTAGTTACATTACAGATGACTTCCATTAATCGAGACTTTAATTTGTTGACAAGAAATATTTTACAAAAATTCCCTTTGCACAATTCGTATTATAATTTTTGAGTAACAATTGATAACAATGGAATAGTTCTGCGTAAGAGTCACAAAAATGTATCGGATGACGAAAACAAAAATTTTCCTTACGCGAGGCATACTTGATAAAAATATTAATGCATTCAGGCACTTCACAGCAATTACTAGTTTCATTAGGCACAAATGGCATGGAGTAAGGAATGGTCGTGGTTGAAAATACATACCTTAAGAGCTATGAGCAATTTTTCCTCTGCGATACTGTGAAGCAAATCTCTTCTACTGCAAGCTCTTTGCTTTCCACATTTTGGGAAGTAGTAGTATGGACCAAAACAAGAAAAAATACCTTAACAGCTATGAGCACGTGCTCATCTTCGCTACTTGGAAACACAACTCTTCTAAAGAACAATTGCTCATAAATTTTAAGGCATGCATTTTAGGGCAAATGTTTACTGGACCTTTTTTTCTTGTTTAGGTCCATACTACTACTTCCCAAAATGTGGAAAGTAAAGAGTTTGCAGTATAAGAGATTTGATTCACAGTATCGAAGATGAGAAATTGCTCGTAGGTCTTAAGGTATGCATTTTCGACCTTATGTTTACTGAGACTTTTTTGCTTCTAGTATCGTTACTTTCAACTATATGCGTTTACGCCATTAATTATGATACACCGTGAATACTGTACTGCGTACCAGACATACTTGATCAAATTTGCAAAATGTGATGATGAAAACTAACAATGCACAACTGACTAATGTTTTAACAGTACTGTTACGCTGATAAACCTGAAATGACAGAGAATGATATTTTCACTCTGCAGCGGTGTGTGCGCTGATATGAAACTTCCTGGCAGATTAAAACTGTGTGACGTTCATTAAGTCAGCTTTCAGTTGTTCTCGTATCATTTACACAAGAATCAGAATACAGAAACATAATAATAACCCAAAGCAAAGCATTAGTAACGGAGAGTATTTGATATCATACTTTTTGAGATTGATAATGGATATTACAACTGGCCAGTAATGATAGGTAGCATTCAAGCACTACATTCATACTTAACACAATTCAGCTTTTTTAAGTACCATTACCTGTAACTGACAATATAATGTATTACCAGGAAGTTTTATATCAGCGCACACACCGCTGCAGAGTGAAAATCTCATTCTGGAAACATCCTCCCGGCTGTGGCTAAGCCATGTCTCCGCAGTATCCTTTCTTTCAGGAGTGATAGTTCTTTTAAGTTCGCAGGAGAGCTTCTGTAAAGTTTGGAAGGTAGGAGACGAGATACTGGCAGAAGTGAAGCTGTGAGGACGGAGCCTGAGTCGTACTTGGGTAGCTCAGTCGATAGAGCATTTTCCCGCGAAAGGCAAATGTCCCGAGCTGGAGTCTCGGTGCGGCACACAGTTTTAATTTGCCAGGAAGTTTCTGAAATGACGAACGTCTATAGGGTGTTTCCGTACGAGAGTACAAAAATGAAACAGGACGTTGAGGATGCTCCACTGAACAATTTGAGGTACGGCACCTGGGGTCGGAGAAGCCAGCTTAAGTAGATAATAGGAATAAAATCATATTCCTGTGTGCTTTTTTATTTACATTAGTTACAGTCAACTGCAAATACAACCATTGACACAATGCACGTACCATTTGTACTGTATCTTACAAAATTTTCTGGAACTGATGGCCATCACCCTCAATGCAAGCATGACATCAGCGAGCAAGATTCTGACGCACCCTGACAAATATCCCTGGCATGTTTCGAATCACATTACAGGCAGCTACAATTACGGCAATTAATTCCACCTCCACATACACTGGAGTCTCATACACAAGTGAGTTTGGATACCCCCGTAGGAAACAATCAAGGGGATTCATGTTAGGTGACCTCGCAGGCCACGGAATAGGACCTTCCAATCCAGCGACCAGGAAATACAGCGCTGAGATGGTTGCGGACATCCGCACTGAAGTGTTGCGGTGCACCAACTGTCGTTGGCTCATAGTGTGGTCTATCATGGGATAATGAAAATACGATACAACAGAGCTATCTTACGGACAAGTAAAGTAAACAAAACTTGTATCATGACATCTTACACGGTCATCCTCCTTGTTTCCTTCCAGGAAATAACGAATGTACAAGTAAATAAAAAGGTCTGTGGATACTATTAAGAGAAAAAATAACTACTACTTTTTCTGCAATAGAGTGGGAGACATTTTTTGTAGAAGGTGTCGTTTTCGAGTTCCTCAGGCAAAACTTGCGATCTCTTAAACACCTGTGGTCAAAATTTTTAGTATGTCGTTACTTGCACTTCCCCCTACCACAGGACAAAAGTTTGCGACTACACAGTTGCGACTACACAGATTTTTTCCGCTATTCGAATTATTTTGATCTTCGTTGACTCGGCTGTGGAGCAACATTCCTAAATCAAGTGATCAAGACGTTTTACAGAACGTTTTCAGGAGGAGAAAGGTGTTTTACAGAACGTTTTCAGGAGGAGAAAGGTGTGTGCGAAGTTTGTCTCGCACATCTTTACTCCCGAAGAAAAGCTGCGTCGCGTGGACGCCTACCGCGACTTGACTGGGAAACAAAATTCGGGAGATTCTTTCCTGGAAAAAATCATCAGCGGAGGTGAGACTTGGTGCTGCAGATACGAACCCACTACAAAAGGACCAAGTGTAGAAAGTCTGATGACATAACAGCCATTGAAGCATATGTGATTTATGAACTGAACAACATTGCAAAGAAGGCTTTTACTGACACCTTTACATGGTTGTATCGACGTACTATGCGTTGTGCGCAAATAGGGGAAACCATGTACGAGTAGAATACCTGAAGCAATGAAATCACCATTTTGACTTTTCTCTACTTTCTATTAATCCGAAAGTTTCTGCATGGACGGGGTAGTTTATAGTTCTGAGCTTCGTCGACTTTCATGTCTTTATTAAGTACGACTCCGTTCAATTTCGTTTCCTTGTGGCTACGAATCTGCCCTCCGTTTGAAAGGAATTTTTGTCGGACTGTCTCCACTGAAGAGTATGTGCAGAATCTGAAGGAAAGGCGGTGCTATCAAATCCCCCTCTCTCGCTCGGAGCGCTCCCTCTTGAGGGACCGCTAAGCGTGGAGACGGCCAGATATGCATCTGCTTGCGGCGGAGGGTGCCTCCCCCAGGGCACAAAGCGCTCGCTGCCCCGCGACAAGGCCGGTATCGACACGGCAGACGGATCGCGGAACGCGCTCACCGCTAATCTCGTCAATAGTTCACCGGGGAATCCGCCCAATGTATTGCCCCCTGCAGCTGGCAGAAGAAAGCTGGGATAAACGCACCGGAAATATACGGCGAGCCCCGCGCGGCGCCGTTCTCAGCGGCGGTACTCTTATACCGAGCCACGGCGGGAGCGAGGCTCCGATTTCCGCTCATTGTGTTTCTCTGCTCCCTACACCGGGCGGAGGTAAACCCAGGCCGGGACCCGGTGGCCGTATCCTCCAGCAAGGGAAGAAATGCCTCCTCCATTGGTTTCATTTCGTCTCTTTATGCGCAGTGTATTGTGCCACGTTTCTGATACTTCCGCCGATCTAAAATCGACATCAATCACTCGTTCCGCAACCAATCGACTGATGATAATCCAAATTTTAAGGTAAGAGAAGTTGGTTCTCCTGTAAAGTACTACAAAATAAAGTTCCTTCAAATTGTACAGCCTTCTTTCAAAGTTTCTGTATCATCTCTCAAAGTGTGATTCAAGTTTTCAATTTCGGTGGCTCCTTTTTAGAAACAGGGCCCAAAATTAATAACATTTATTGAAAGAACCGCTCTTATTCACAGTGGCAGAGTTGATTTTGCGGGAGACAGCGTCCAAGAACTAACGCCACCAGGCCATACCACAGGATGGCTCAATTTATTTTTGACATTTTCTATAAAAAGCATTTCGATGCAATTGAGGTATCTCATTCGATACATGAGGTCAAGTTACTTCGATGCAGATAAGTAGTTTCATCTAAATGACGGTGCTTTAATTAGTCTACATTAGGTATTACCTCTGTTCAGGTAACTAGTTTCATTTAACATAGCTGAAAGGCATTAAAAAAATTCTACGTTGGCAATAAGCGGTATCAGATTTGTACTCTCGTAGTAAAATCAAGCATACTGTTCAATTTTTATTTTGGCATTTTTACGGGTATTTTCAAAGTTTTAACTCTTCTTCTCCTTTTCAAAACATTTTAGTTACATACGATAGCAGGTAAACTCCCAGAGGCATTCAGCAGACCCAAACCCTTCCATCAGGTTGCCACAGGGTATAGCATTATTCATCACACCAAATCAAATTGGCTCTGAGCACTATGGGACTTAATATCTGAGGTCATCAGTACCCTAGAACTACTTAAACCTAACTAACCTAAGGACATCACACACATCCATGCCCAGGGCAGGATTCGAACCTGCGACCGTAGCGGTCACGCGGTTCCAGGCTGAAGCGCATAGAACCGCTCGGCCACACTGGCCGGCTCACACCAAATCACTCGTTTCCAGTCGTAGCACTGACTACAGGAATGTGTGGCTTATAAGGAGTTGCTCGGTCGCTGTACCCAACACCTTTTAACTCCCTCCTCTGCTAACCACAGTCGTTGTTCTACTTCGACTGGTGATAGCATTTTCGAATTCACGTGTGAATCCTCTCGCTTTTTTCAGCGAACCTCCGAAATGTTCGATGGTTCCTGTCCACCAGCACACTTGCATTTACATCTACATCTTCAAACACACTCCTCAAGCCACCGTATCGTGAGTCGCGGAAGTTTCCTTGTTCTAGTGCTAGTTATGTTCTTTCCTGATCCACTGGTAGAGAGAGCAAGGGAAAAACGACTCCATAGGATACCTAATTTCTCTTATCTTAGTGGTCATTACGTTGGCGGCAGTAGAAACGTTCGGCAGTAGGCTTCAATCGCCGGTTCTCTAATGTTTTTTGACAGTGTTTATCGGAGGAGCGTTGCCTTCTTGGTACAGATTGAGTTCATTGCCATTTGCATTGGTAGCAGAATCGGAAGTCTACAGAGCGTTTTACTAAATGTGTTTGCCTCTGTAAGTTACGAAGTCATGAGCGACGGAAATATTTATTGCGGTAGGTCACCATAAGAAACGTTACACAGTCTACGAAGCTATGAGCATAGTTCATTGTGTTATTATCCAAAGAATTACAGCAAAAAGATACAATTTTAATGGAACAATAGTTGTTTCTATCATGCACTGGAATCAGTAACACCAGCTGTGTATACATCAATTTAAATTACATTCCTACCACTGTGGAGCAACAACCCTTCAGTTCCAGGGGCAGTTACTACACGCTGTACATAATACATGGCTGTAGTGTGGTGGGTGATGGATGTTCTGGCGGAGGGAAGTTGATTTAAATGAGATGTCCAAATGTGTGTCCATGATCCTGAATCCGCAATGCTATGCGCCTTCTAAAGGATCTGCGGACGAGTTGTAACATCGTCGGTGTCACGGAGCAACATGCGTCCTCGATGCGCCGTTTTAGATCATCTGGCCGGCCGGAGTGGCCGAGCGGTTCTAGGATCTTCAATCTGGAACCGCGTGACCGCTACGGTCGCAGGTTCGAATCCTGTCTCGGGCATGGATGTGTGTGATGTCCTTAGGTTAGTTAGGTTTAAGTAGTTCTAAGTTCTAGGGGACTGATGACATCAGAAGTTAAGTTCCATAGTGCTCAGAGCCATTTGAACCATTAGATCATCTGGGTATGTGGGCTCAGCGACATAAACATGATCCCTCAGATATACCCACAAAAAGAAATCTAGTAGTGTTAAATCGGGCGAACTTGCGGGCCATGAATGAGGACCATGGCGCCCCAACCACATTCCTGCAAACCTGTTCTTCTACAACAGCACGCGCAGAATGGGCTGGGTGACCATCGTGCTGTATCCACATATGGACTCTCGTGTGTGGTCACACATGTTCAAGCAGACTACCTAAACTGTCGATTATAAACTCGCGATATAACTCACCTGTCAGTGTACCTAGGAAGTAGTGTGGGCCGATGATTTCATCCCCAAGGATTCCAAACCAACATTAATACACTACTGGCCATTAAAATTGCTACACCAAGCAGAAATGCAGATGATAAACGGGTATTCATTGGACAAATGTATTATACTAGAACTGACATGTGATTACATTTTTACGCAATTTGGGTGCATAGACCCTGAGAAATCAGTACCCAAAACAACCACCTATGGCCGTAATAACGGCCTTGATACGTCTGGGTATAGAGTCAAACAGAGCTTGGATGGCGTGTACAGGTACAGCGGCCCATGCAGCTTCAACACGATGCCACAGTTCAAGAGTAGTGATTGGCGTATTGTGACGAGCCAGTTGCTCGGCTACCATTGACCAGATGTTTTCAATTGATGAGAGACCTGGAGAATGTGCTGGCCAGGGCAGCAGTCGAACATTTTCTGTATCCAGAACGGCCTGTACAGGACCTGCAACATGCGGTCGTACATTATCCTGCTGAAATGCAGGGTTTCGCAGGGATCGAATGAAGGGTAAAGCCACTGGTTGTAACACATCTGAAATGTAACTTCTACTGTTCAAAGTGCCGTCAATGCGAACAAGAGGTGACCGAGACGTGTAACCAATGGCACCCCCTATCATCACGCCGGATGATACGCCAGTATGGCGATGACGTATACACGCTTCCAATGTGAGTTAACCGCCATGTCGCCAAACACGGATGCGACCATCATGATGCTGTAAACAGAACCTCGATTAATCGGAAAAAACGACGTTTTGCTACCGTGCACCCAGGTTCGTCGTTGAATACACCATCGCAGGCGCTCTTGTCTGTGATGCAGCGTAAAGGGTAACCGCAGTCATGGTCTCCGAGCTGATAGTCCGTACTGCTGCAAACGTCGTCGAACTGTTCGTGCAGATGGTTGTTGTCTTGCAAACGTCCCCATCTGTTGACTCAGGGATCGAGACGTGGCTGCACGATCCGTTACAGCCATGCGGATAAGACGCCTGTCATTTCGACTGCTAGTGATACGAGGCCGTTGGGATCCAGCACGGCGTTCCGTGTTACCCCCCTGAATCCACCGACTCTATATTCTGCTAACAGTCATTGGATCTCGACCAACGCGAGCAGCAATGTCGCGATACGATAAACCGCAATCGCGGTAGGCTACAATCCGACCTTTACCAAAGTCGGAAACGTGATGGTACGCATTTCTCCTCCTTACACGAGGCATCACAACAATGTTTCACCAGGCAACGCCGGTCAACTGCTGTTTGTGTATGAGAAATGGGTTGGAAACTTTCCTCATGTGAGCACGTTGTAGGTGTCGCCAGCGGCGCCAACCTTATGTGAATGCTCTGAAAAGCTAATCATTTGCATATCGCAGCATCTTCTTCCTGTTGGTTAAATTTCGCGTCTGTAGCACGTCATCTTCGTCGATGTAGCAATTTTAATGTCCAGAGTGTAGACCACCTACGTTGAGGTCGACAGGTCGTACCCACCGAGGATTGTCTGCGGCCCAGTAGTGCACGTTATGGCGATTCACTGCACCATAATTTGTGAACATGGACTCATCAGAGAACATAACACCTTGTAAAGACTCCAGCGTGAAATTACACATGGCCCAGTCACATAATGTAACTCTCGCACATTAATCGTTCCCTTGCAGCTCCTGGGACAGTGACAGGCGGTACGGGTGATACTTGTGGCCATGTGCTATACGCCACACAGATGTGAGACTTAACCAGCTACTGCACTAACGGCTCGTAAGCTGACATGAGGATCGTGGTGTACTAAAGCTAAAACAAACAAAACAATCACCTCCGTCTCCTCACTTCTTACAGTTCTTCGTCTGTTATTGCGGCGCAATACCAAGATGCCTGTTTCCCGAAATCGTTATTCGGCACGTAAGAACGTAACGGCTGCCGGAGCTCTTTGCCTAGGGTATCTCACGTCGTACGCCATGGCTGCTTCAGTGGCATCGTGTCGGCAGTCGCCGAGCATCAGCAACATGTCAACGCACTCGTTGTTCGTGTATGCCATCTTCATTCGATGTCAGTATCTGTGTTGTATTGAGCCCCGTTTGTTTGTGTGGCTCGAACTGTCATGTATACGGCCGTGTGCGGCGACAGTCGAAAGTCTAACAGCGCATCGAGGAAGCTTCTCGCTTCGTGACACCGGCGACGTTACAACTCGGCCGCACCACATATAGGAGGCGCATTGCGTTGTGCGCAGCGTGTGTGGTAGCAGCCCCTGAAACTTTGAACGGTTGTAGCTCCCAAACTAAAAGTAATAGGAATGTAATTAAATTTGTGTATACACAGCTGGTGTTACTGATTACAGTGCATGATAGAAACAACTATTGTTCCATTTAAAAAAATGTATCTTTATACTGTAAGTCTTTGGATAATAACACAATCAACTACACTCCTGGAAATGGAAAAAAGAACACATTGACACCGGTGTGTCAGACCCACCATACTTGCTCCGGACACTGCGAGAGGGCTGTACAAGCAATGATCACACGCACGACACAGCGGACACACCAGGAACCGCGGTGTTGGCCGTCGAATGGCGCTAGCTGCGCAGCATTTGTGTACCGCCGCCGTCAGTGTCAGCCAGTTTGCCGTGGCATACGGAGCTCCATCGCAGTTTTTAACACTGGTAGCATGCCGCGACAGCGTGGACGTGAACCGTATGTGCAGTTGACGGACTTTGAGCGAGGGCGTATAGTGGGCATGCGGGAGGCCGGGTGGACGTACCGCCGAATTGCTCAACACGTGGGGCGTGAGGTCTCCACAGTACATCGATGTTGTCGCCAGTGGTCGGCGGAAGGTGCACGTGCCCGTCGACCTGGGACCGGACCGCAGCGACGCACGGATGCACGCCAAGACCGTAGGATCCTACGCAGTGCCGTAGGGGACCGCACCGCCACTTCCCAGCAAATTAGGGACAGTGTTGCTCCTGGGGTATCGGCGAGGACCATTCGCAACCGTCTCCATGAAGCTGGGCTACGGTCCCGCACACCGTTAGGCCGTCTTCCGCTCACGCCCCAACATCGTGCAGCCCGCCTCCAGTGGTGTCGCGACAGGCGTGAATGGAGGGACGAATGGAGACGTGTCGTCTTCAGCGATGAGAGTCGCTTCTGCCTTGGTGTCAATGATGGTCGTATGCGTGTTTGGCGCCGTGCAGGTGAGCGCCACAATCAGGACTGCATACGACCGAGGCACACAGGGCCATCACCCGGCATCATGGTGTGGGGAGCGATCTCCTACACTGGCCGTACACCACTGGTGATCGTCGAGGGGACACTGAATAGTGCACGGTACATCCAAACCGTCATCGAACCCATCGTTCTACCATTCCTAGACCGGCAAGGGAACTTGCTGTTCCAACAGGACAATGCACGTCCGCATGTATCCCGTGCCACCCAACGTGCTCTAGAAGGTGTGAGTCAACTACCCTGGCCAGCAAGATCTCCGGATCTGTCCCCCATTGAGCATGTTTGGGACTGGATGAAGCGTCGTCTCACGCGGCCTGCACGTCCAGCACGAACGCTGGTCCAACTGAGGCGCCAGGTGGAAATGGCATGGCAAGCCGTTCCACAGGACTACATCCAGCATCTCTACGATCGTCTCCATGGGAGAATAGCAGCCTGCATTGCTGCGAAAGGTGGATATACACTGTACTAGTGCCGACATTGTGCATGCTCTGTTGCCTGTGTCTATGTGCCTGTGGTTCTGTCAGTGTGATCATGTGATGTATCTGACCCCAGGAATGTGTCAATAAAGTTTCCCCTTCCTGGGACAATGAATTCACGGTGTTCTTATTTCAATTTCCAGGAGTGTATATTCATAGCTCCGCAGACAGTGTAACGTTTCTTATGGTGACCTACCGCAATATATATTTCCGTCGCCTATTACTTCGTAACTTACAGTAGCAAACACATTTAGTGAAACACCCTGTATAAGGGACCCTAGTTTTCAGTTCTTTGCACTCGACCTTGCTCAAACGTAGCCTTCAGTGTAATTTGAAGTTATATGAAAAATATTTTGGAGTTAAAGACACTGTGCAGTTATGACGTATAGCTTCTCTGACGCCATAGCAGTAACGCTACACGTTGTAATTACAAAAGAAGGTGAATGACGGGCTGTGACCGGTAGAGGTTGGTTGGTCCGGCAGCAGCACGGAGATTGATACCTGCTGTGCGTCGCTTCGCATGCTTCTGCATTTTCGTTTTTGAATGACGGAGTTGAGGCAACACTAATGGCAACCATACTGGAGTGGATTAGGCACACGTTTTATTGGTGTTGGATGTTGATTATACACAAACATTCTATAAAGTTATTGATGGTTATGCAAACGTGACTATCCAGACTGGGGACCGTAGATGAAACTACATCATCCTGGAAATTGTGGTATTGGGTACCTATTAATACTGGCACGATTAAATATTAAAATGGAGATAAGTGAATATCTACGCTTTTCTTGTGCTAGGAGACGACGACAGTGTTTTGACTGCTTTAAAAAGTGAAAAGAATTACAGTAGTGTACTGGATATTTTTTAACTTTTAATTAATGTGGTAAACCATAACAGAGATTCGCAGAGGCAATCGCTCTGCTTAAGTCATAGCGCCACATTAAAAATTTCACTTCAGCTCTCAGTAATACTGCAGTCTTCACGTAACTTGTAGGGATATGGTGATTGTGTTAAATGAAGTGGACTGTGGAGTGTCACGTAAGATCGACATACGACGCTCGAAGTCTTCAGTTTGATGAAAGAAATACACTGAAGCACCAGAGGAACAGGTATAGGCATGCGTATTCAAATACAGAGATATGTAAACAGCCAGTATACGGGGCTGCGGTCAGCAACACCTATGTAAGACCAAAAGTGTCTGGCGCAGTTGTTAGACCGGGTACTGCTGCTACGATGGCAGGTTATCAAGATTTAAGTGAGTTTGAACGTGGTGTTATAGTCGGCGCACGAGTGATGGGACACAGCATCTCCGAGGTTGTGATGAGGTGGAGATTTTCCCATACGACCATTTGACGAGTGTACCGTGAATATCGGGAATCCGGTAAAACATCAAATCTCCGACATCGCTGCGGCCGATGCGGCTTGGTACACAACCTGCCTCTATGATTATGTTGAAGATTGCGCTAACTCACCTAAATTAACTGCCACAATTTTCGTATCCCATGTGGCCATAATGAAAAGAGTTTGGCCCATGTAGTGGGCGAGATAAATATTGATAGACCATCGGGATCTGATGTTATAATTCTACCTAGTGTCAGACCGTGGAAGTGCATAGACTATGATTCTACTTGCAGGAAGCCACTGATCTGAATCTATACTGGGAGAAAGGTGGTAGAAATCGCAGTACAACTAGAAGATGTAGAAACAAACACAGGAGACATATTCTGAAATTAGCAGAGAAAAACGTACTTTTAACCAAGAACCGCCTCCACCGACATACATTTATAACATCACATATGGAAATAACATTCACGTATAGCTACACAAGTTTAGCTGAGAACACTTCGGAGAGGGAATACTGAACCACGGGAACTAAATCTCGGCAACAGAAAGGGTTTTGGCAGTCTACTGTGAACCTTACCCCAAGGATGCTGCTCTTCCTTAACGACGGCTCCCGTAGTAACCGAGATCGGATTCGGGCATCGTTACTAGACAGTGCCCGAAGTAAAGAGCCATTAAACTTTATTGTAGAATGGCGGAGCGTAACTACAGACAAGAGGCAGTTGCGGGCGAGACGGTAGCTAGTGGAGCTTCCAAGAAGTCGTTGCAGAACGGGCTGGAGTGGAGATGCTCAGGAGTTTTGTTAGCTGGCCGGTATCTCACACAGTGTGCCATCTTTCTTGGTGGTCAAGAGACTAGCTGTCACCTGCAAGGCCATAGGAGTTTCGTAAGTGCGTGCCTTAAGACCAAGAAGACGTTAAGTTAGAAACTGAATCTTCTTAACGGCCGCTGCCATACTGCACAATACATTAATTTCTCTCAAAATGACAGCAGCTGAAATCTTTTTACAGAATTGGGTTCCTCTGTACGTAAGGAATTATCATTACAAGGTTTCTTTCGTTTCTGTAATTATTTAAGTGGTTTAATTTGTGATTGAATCTTCAGATACTGTGAAACAAAATTGATATGCAGATTATGGATAGAGCAACTGTTTGTTCTCCATCAGAAGGTCCTGAATCTGTCACTTAAAGACTCTTCGACTCATGCTTTGCTTCCGGCCTTGCACAGCAGCTCACGCGCTCGTCGCTGCATTTGGAATTCTTGGGAGGGTTAGTAACACGATGAGATATCGTAAGTTCGTAAACCGTGAGGCACGTGTTTCGGAGGTCAGTGTTGAAGACGCTTTTCGATAATTCATATTCAATTTTTCCAGGGTTTTTCTAAGTCACTTCATGTGAAAAAGGAATGGACCCTTCAATAAAACAACAACCAATATTTTCTCCCATCCTTTCCCAATCGGCGTATGTACCCCATGTATGAATGTTTGATGATCTCGATGTCGACAGCTCGCTACATTATAAATCCCTTCCTTTCCAGTAACATGGAGTTCTATGTTAGCAAGGGGCTACCAAGTCGTACTGGAAGAATGTAGACTGCATTATCATGTGCGGTTTTTCCGTTTTCCAGTATTATGCTAATAAATGGGTGAAGGTGCTTTGAATTAGCTAAGAAAACTTATCAGAATGGAGATGTATAGTTGCCTAACAACGATATCAAACGTAAATTTGCTTGCGGTGAGTTGCGGTCGCAAGCGTGATTGTCGAGCACCTACAGAAAATTTCTACATTGAGGAATACAGCACCATAACAGTAGAGAGAAGGTACAGAGAATCAAAAAGTATGTTATCTTTAACGGTTAGCGCTATACTCACGACTGTTGCTCCAGAGGCGTGATATTCGGCAGACTCTTAGTGCATAGTTGAGGCCTGAATTTTCTTGATTTTATTTGCGTTTATGCATTCTTGAACCCGCAGTTAATGGTATAAAACTCTTATATGAAACCTTCACATATAGATCAAACATTTTTTTTCAGGCGACTGTCAACAACAAGGATACACTTAGAGAAATGCATGGTACACAACGTGCTGTCTTACAATATATTTTGCACAACCGGTTTCAGTAATTGATCTTCTTCACAGTGGAAAATATTGTGACAACTTCACATGGCATACATGCTGTTCAGCTAAAAAGTACAGCTGACTTGCAAACGTCATAAAAAGGTACTCCACGCCATAGTACCGTCTTAAGTCAACAGTAAAAATTGAAAACAGAAGCTGTGCACTTTCTGCTGTCATGTTTACATGTTTTCCATGTTTTCTGCTGGCTCATGCCAGCATTGTAGTGTGAAGTAGCTTTTCATGACGTTTGCAAGTCAGCTATGGTGAATTTTCTGGTTAAATAGCATGTATGACATCTGAAGTTGTTACAAAATTTTTCCATTGTGACAGTCATCAGCGATTGAAACCGGTTGTGAATAAATATATTGTAAGACAGCAGGTTGTGTACCGTACATTTCTCCAAGTTACTTTACATATATACTTCCTCGATTTCAATGTTTGTTGTAACAATGATTAAGATTATTCATTAATAGTATACCACACACATATATTTTGAAAACCGGAACGTTTATACTGTTAACTTTTTTCCCTTCTTATTAAATGGCAAGAACAGCGTACCTCAAATAATTCTAGCTATACACCTGTGTGTGTATCTCGTACGTTTTCTCTAAAGAACCACTTATAAAAGAATTATATCCCATAGATTGCCAACGTCTATTGTTTTCAAGCTGGATTAGTTCGACCCCTGCTTGCCCATATGGATCCAGTCATTTCTAAAAATTACTGGACGTTTTTAAAACCTCCATTTTGGAGATCACTGATCGTAAATTTACTGGTTGGTTGGTTGATTCGAGGGAGGGGACCAAACAGCGAGAGCATCGGTTCTATCGGCTTAGGGAAAGATGGGGAAGGAAGTCGGTCGTGCCCTTTCAAAGGAACCACCCTGGCATGTGCCTAATCGATTTTGGGGAAATCACGGAAAATCTGAATGAGGACGGCCGGTCCCGGTTTTGATCAGTCATCGTCCCGAATGTGAGTATTCTATCCACTGAGCCACCTCGGTCGGTACCAGTTTGTACTATCAGGACTTAAATGCAGAAAATTGAAAACTATTACCATGCCATTACCAGTGAGGCACATGTATGGTGTAGTACGACATTGCGGCTTCGTTACCGCTAATTCGTAATTGATATGAGCTTGAAAATACATGTATGAATACAATTGTGGAAGTTCAGTGAGCCTCTAGATGAGTATGTTCCTCTACGACATTACTCCAATGACAACAAGATAGCCTTAATGTTAGAGGACGAATATTAATTAAGGAAAAATTGGGAGGAACCCATATTACAGGAGAGAGAGTGCGTGAACCCTCCCAAGTGGTACTGCAGATATCAGGTTGGCAAATCAGCTGACAATTTTAGACAGAAACGTTAACAATAAGGAAGATAATACTGAGGTGCTGGTGGTGGATTCTGTTAAAACTTGTGGGCAGGCTACCGCCTAATATGGTTCTATAGAGCATGGCTTCTCTGAGAATTTTGTAGCCATTGCCGACTCTACTTAGAGTATGCGAAACCTACAACTTGCTCCTCCTGCAGGAGGAAATTATCGTAAATTGCTGCAGAAAAGAAAATTATAAAAAACGTTCAAACTATTAACACATTTCTGGAAATGTCCCTCTGACAGTTCAGCATATGTTCACACTGTACTGCAGACGTCAGTGTGTCGTACTAGTATGAAATATTTTTTATGCAGTCATATTGTTACTTTTCTGACGAATGGAAAATTTCTTCTTTATAAACCAACATAGATTCCGCGAACATTGCTTTTGTGAAGAACAGATTGCTCTGTTGGTCTACGAAAAAGTAAATAGGGGTCCTTAGGAGCCGTGTTCTTTGATACCCAGAAGGCTGTCTGTGTAGTATTGCACTGGTGCCTAGGAGACAAAATTCGATATTTTCGGGATTTTGGACATACGTTGTGAGAATAATAAAGACTTCCTAGCTAATAAAACTCCACATGTTATTTTTAATGGACTGAAAAAGGGTGTGATATAAGACGAATACCGGTCTGCGGTCGGCAGCGCTTACATAAGACAACAAGGGTCTGGTGGACTTGTTAGATCGGTTACTGCTGCTAAAACGGCAGGTTATCAAGAATTAAGTGAATTTGAACTTGGTGCTACAGTGGGCGCACAAGCCATGGCACACAGAATCTCCGAGGTAGCGATGAAGTGTGATTTTCCCGTAAGACCATCTCACGAGTGTACAGTGGATATCAGGAAACCGGTAAAACATGAAATCTCCGACACCGCTGCCGCCGGAAAAAGATCCTGCAAGAACAGGACCAACGACCAATGAAGAGAATCGTTCAACGCGACAAAACTGCAACCCTTCCGCAAATTGCTGCAGATTTCATTGCTGGGCCATCAACAAGTGTCAGCGTGCGAACCCTTCATGGAAACATAACCGATATGGGCTTTCGGAGCTGAAGGCCCACTCGTGTACCATTGACTGCACGACACAAAGCTTTACACCTCGCCTGATCCCATCAACACCGACACTGAATTATTGTTGACTATAAGCATGTTACCTGGTCGGACGAGTTTAGTTTCAAATTGTATCGAGAGGATGGACATGTACGAGTATGGAGACAACCTCATGAATCCATGGATGTCAGCAGGGACTGTTCAAGTTGGTGGATGATCTGTAACGGTGTGGGACGTTTGCAGTTATAGTGATATGGGTCTCGTGATTCGTCTAGATACGACACTGACTGGTGACACAAACGTAAGCATACTGTCTGATCACCTGCATCCATTCTTGACCATTGTGCGTTGCGACAGACTTGGACAATTACAGCAGGACACTGAGACAAACCACTTGTCCACACTTGCTACAGAATGGCTCCAGGAACACTCTTCTGAGTTTGAACACTTCCGCTGGCCACCAAACTCCCTAGGCATGAACGTTATTGAGTATATCTGGGATGCATTACAACGTGCTGTTCAGAAGAGATCGCCACCCCCTCGCACTCTTACGGAATTATGGACAGCCCTACAGGATTCATGGTGTCAGTTCCCTCTAGCACTACTTCAGACATTAGTTAACTCCATGCCACGTCGTGTTGAGGCACTTCTGCGTGCTCGCGGGGGACCTACACGATATTAGGCAGGTGTGCCAGCTTCTTTGGCTCTTCGGTGTATATAGCACCGTTTGAATGTTTCACTTACGCAATTTATGAAACGACGAAGCTACAGTTCATTTTAATATACGTAGTTTTAATGATGGTGATAACATACAACAAAGCACGTTCAACTGCACTGAATCGCACTGTATACTTTTGGCTGTTCGGAATAAACATCATCGTTATGTAAATATCCACGTTATATTTGACATTGAGATTGAAAAATCTTGAAAGAAACCAAACACGCCAACAGTGACTGTGGCGGAACAATCATTTGTGATCCTGATATACAGTGTAAATAATGCGTCAGATAATTTCGGAATCCCCATGTGTAGAGTGCCACGCAGGGCAAATGGAACAGTTCATTAGTATCTGAATTTACGCGGGACTGATATCAACAGCCATCAATTTCAAGAAAACTTGTATAGAATGTACTGTGTTTTCCAATTTTATCAAGAGAGTTTTCAGTAGAATTAATAGCTGTTTGAAACCGCTATTACTTTGTATTGGAAAACAAGATTTAAATAAAAAAATCCACGAATCTCATCTTATATTTGGTAAAAAAACGTAACTCTTTTACTTGTCACGGTAAGTATTACGCCTGTTATGCATATTACTGATTGTCTGAAAGATAATACCATTATGTCTGTTGTTAAGAAACTGGAAAGATTAGGGATGAAGTTTGGGTCTAATATTCCTGAAGCAGTCCTGAAATGAGATTTTCGATTCTAACACATAGTTAAGGATCACACTAATAGTGTTTTTAATCACTAACAAATGTGTGGAAAGAGCTATCTCATAATAATAACTCTCCCACCAATCGAAAAACAGCCTCTTCATTAGTAACCCTTATTATCGCTGCCCTATCACAGGTTAAATATAATAGCCCCACTAAGAACTCCATCTCTTAAAAAATAATCAACGCCATTTCACTGCAATTAGGTACAGTAAATGAGCATTATCAGAAGCTACGTACAGTTTGAATAAGAAACTTCATGAGAGCCAAGCTGTCATTGTGCATGATGTTAAAGGCCAAACATCTGTTATTTTATATGAAGTGGTTTACGTACAGAAAGCACTTAATCTTCTCTCCACCTCCGACTTCAAAACATACCCAGTCGACACCACAGCTAACTTTCATGCAGAAACCAAGATGGCTCTTAAAGAAACGCATATTTTGTTCATTCCATTTTGGTACCAGTAAACTCGACAGCTCCAACTTTCAAGACGTATAGTGAAGCTATGCAAGACATGGGCTCCTTGAAGGCCTATTATTAACACCATTAATTCCCCGAATCATTTATTGGCTAAAGGACTACAACGTTTCGTCAATAAACATTATCATTTTCACATTAATTATGCAATCAAGAATAGAGAAAATTTTATTACACCCTGAATCAGATAAACGTAACCAATGATACAAATTAAGAAAATCCGGACATCTGGGTATAGTAAGTATGTTCACAGATGTCTCCATTAAACAAGTGATTCGTATCATCGACTTCAGCTTGCAGCAGCAAATCTCCCTTCGAATCAAGAACGATTAAGGAATTCCTTGTCTTGCTCAGAGTCATCCCGGATCATAATTACTCCGTCTTTAAAAACATCGTCTATGAACAAATTGACAGCTTATCTATAGTATTCCCAATCACCAGCATAACAACTAATGAAACTTCCTGGCGGATTAAAACTGTGTGTCCGACCGAGACTCGAACTGGGGACCTTTGCCTTTCGCGGGCAAGTGCTCCACCAACTGAGCTACCGAAGCACGACTCACGCCCGGTACTCACAGCTTTACTTCTGCCAGTACCTCGTCTCCTACCTTCCAAACTTTACAGAAGCTCTCCTGCGAACCTTGCAGAACTAGCACTCCTGAAAGAAAGGATATTGCGGAGACATGGCTTAGCCACAGCCAGGGGGATGTTTCCAGAATGAGATTTCCACTCTGCAGCGGAGTGTGCGCTGATATGAAACTTCCTGGCAGATTAAAACTGTGTGCCCGACCGAGACTCGAACTCGGGACCTTTGCCTTTCGCGGGCAAGTGCTCTACGAACTGAGCTACCGAAGCACGACTCACGCCCGGTACTCACAGCTTTACTTCTGCCAGTACCTCGTCTCCTACCTTCCAAAGTAAAGCTGTGAGTACCGGGCGTGAGTCGTGCTTCGGTAGCTCAGTTGGTAGAGCACTTGCCCGCGAAAGGCAAAGGTCCCGAGTTCGAGTCTCGGTCGGACACACAGTTTTAATCTGCTAGGAAGTTTCATATCAGCGCACACTCCGCTGCAGAGTGGAAATCTCATTCTGATAACAACTAATATTTACATCAACCGTAACGAACATCAGTTCTTTTCAACCCATCGCCAATACTTTCAAAGAATAGTCTTTTATAGAAGATATGTCGATGACATTTTACTTTTTATAATGGATCCAATGCTCGATTGTAACTTTTTCAAAAAGATTTCGATAAAATAAACCCCAAAATCCAGTGTACGATGGAACAACACTCTGTCTTCATTCTCCCATTTATGCACTGAGAAATAATTTTACGATGGAACAAAATAAATTTAAATTATTCAGGAAACAAACAACTTGTTGTATTATTCATTACTCTTCAAATCACCCAAAGCAGTATATAATGGCTGCCATCCGTGCAGTGCTTCACCTCGCGAGTCCCGCTCTCGGAATAAGATTACAGCGTGAAATGGGTGCAATTAAATTCATGGCGCATGCTAATGGTTACCAGCTGAACGTTACTGATGTACTCGTTCAGCAAATGCAATCGAAAACCACGCCTAACCACTATTACCAGACTATCCCGTCGGCCACAAACAACGGCGCTTGGGAAGAAAATTATTGTAGTACTCCGTACGTAGATATTATATCATATAAGAATGGTAAATGGAGTAGGAAAGTGGACAATAGGCCTTCAGTGAAGTCGGATACCAACTGAAACAACACTGAACTAGAGAATACAATCTCTACGTTAAATCAGGTATCTACCAGATTCAGTGTGGCTATTTCCCAGCTGTGTATATAGGTCAGACAGGTAACTCCTTTAACATGAATTTCAGAGAAAATCAGAGTCTCAGCAGTTCAAAATCAACCCTGACTCGTCACTTGAAAATAAGTCTTTCTATCTCAGATACAAACTTAGATTGGAGTATTTTACATCTTCTTCGTAAGAGCCGTGTTTTAAATATTCTAGAGGAAACTGAAATTCTCTGCGGCATTAACCATGATCCATTGCAAACCTTGAATGAGCAAACCTCGCTTAAGTACACAGCCAAATTGGATAATTTTTCTTTCTTGAAGCAGCATCCGATTTCAGCCCTTCTACTTTCTCGTTTCTAATAACTATGCGTTGCATACGTACTTTTAACAATCTTATTCATTCTTGATTATGGCACTTTATTGGAATTTTTCTAAACATGTGGCTGCTAAATGGCCTACCTTATCACTTATGGCAAAAACTTGACGGTTCAATTACCTTTTGTTCTGCACAAAAGAATTCTACTTCCAATAGAAGTCTGCACACTTTTAATGTTTTTATTAACTTCTAATTATAGCATATAGGGATTAGTGAACACAAGGTTGTGGTAGCGAGATTGAATATTGCAATCCCCAAATCATCGAAAAAGTATCGAAAAGTATACCTATTCAAAAACGCAGATAAAAATTCACTTGACGCCTTCCTGAGAGACAAACTCAAAACTCAAAGAAATAGTACTGGCAGCAATTGACAGGTTTATACCAAATAAACTAACCAACGACGGAGCTGATCCTCCTTGGTACACAAAACGGGTTAGAGCACTGTTTAAGAAACAACGAAACAAACATGCCAAATTTAAACACACGCAAAATCCCCAAGATTGGCGATCATTTACAGAAGCTCGAAACTTTGATCGGAGTTCAATGCGAGACGCCTATAACAGTTTCCACAACGAAACTTTGTCTCGGAACCTGGCAGAAACTCATAAGAGATTCTGGTCGTATGTGAAGCATCTTAGCGGCAAGAAACAAGCAATGCCTTCTCTGCGCGATAACAATGGAGATACTATCGAAGACAGTGCTGCCAAAGCAGGTTTACTAAACACAGCCTTCCGAAATGGCTTCACAAAAGAAGACGAAGTAAATATTCCAGAATTCGAATCGAGAACAGCTGCCAACACGAGTAACGTAGAAGTAAATATCCTCGGAGTAGTGAAGCAACTCAAATCACTTAATAAAAGCAAGTCTTCTGGTCCAGACTGTGTACCAATTAGGTTCCTTTCGGAGTGTGCTGATGCATTAGCTCCATACTTAACAATCATATAGAACCGTTCGCTCGACGAAAGATTCGTACTCAAAGACTGGAAAGTTGCACAGTTCACACCAATATTGAAGAAAGGTAGTAGGAGTAATCCACAAAATTACAGGCCCATATCGTTAACGTCGATATTCAGCAGGATTTTAGAACATACTATATTGTGTTCGAACATTATGAATTACCTCGAAGGAAACTGTCTACTGACACACAGTCAACATGGGTTTAGAAAACATCGTTCCTGTGAAACACAACTAGCTCTTTATTCACATGAAGTGCTGAGTGCTATTGAAAAGGGATTTCAGGTCCATTCCGTATTCCTGGATTTCCGGAAGGCTTTTGACACACTACCACACCTGCGGCTCGTAGTAAAATTGTGTGCTTATGTGACTGGATTTGCCATTTCCTGTCAGAGAGGTCACAGTTCATAGTAACTGACGGAAAGTCATCGAGTAAAACAGAAGTGATTTCAGGCGTTCCCAAGGTGGTGTTATGGGCCCTTTGCTGTTCCTTATCTATATAAACGACTTCGGAGACAATCTGAGCAGCCGTATTCGGTTGTTTGCTGATGACGCTGTCGTTTATCGACTAATAAAGTTAGTAGAAGATCAAAACAAACTGCAAAACGATATAGAAAAAATATCTGAATGGGTCGAAAAGTGGCAGTTGAACCTAAATAACGAAAAGTGTGAGGTCATCAACATGAGTACTAAAAGGAACTCAAACTTCGGTTACACGATAAATCAGTCTAATCTCAAAGCCGTAAATTCAACTAAATACCTAGGTATTACAATTACGAACAACTTAAATTGGAAAGAACACATAGAAAATGTTGTGGGGATGGCTAACCAAAGACTGCGTTTTATTGGCAGGACACTTAGAAGAGTGTCGCAGAAATGATACATCACATGGAATGGAAATCATTAAAAGAAAGGCGTTTTTCGTTGTGACGAAATCTTCTCACGAAATTCCAATCACCAACTTCCTCCTCCGAATGCGAAAATGTTTTGTTGACACCGACCTACGTAGGGCGGAACGATCACCACTATAAAATAAGGGAGATAAGGGCTCGTACGGAATGATATAGGTGTTCATTCTTTCCGCGCTGTATACGAGACTGGAATAATAGAGAATTGTGAAGGTGGTTTGATGAACCCTCTGCCAGGCACTTAAATGTGATTTGCAGAGTATCCATGTAGGTGTAGATGTAGATATACTGGAACCTTCGTAAATGTATAGCCACTAAATAGCATGTGCCTATCAATTATGGCAAAGCTTTATTGTTCATTTAGGTCTTATTCAGCACGGGTCTCTTTGAACCACAAGCTTGTGATGTAGTGACTTTTTTAATCACCTATTCGTTTTGTTTCCTTTGAAATTTGTCTTATTGTACTTTGCTATGCGTCGTTTACATCACTTCATAATATTTTCTCCCCTATTTTACATTTCAAATTTTCAGTTTATATATGGACGGCCTGGCTAGTCGGTCTCATGCCATTCACTCCCAGTCATCCTAACAGACAGCTGTAGCATCGTCACATCATAGTTTATCAACATACAGCTGTAGCTCGCTCCTTCGCGTGCGCTACCCTGGCTTGCTGTGGTCGCCTCCGCCCTTCTCAGCCTCGCGGCTCTGTGGGTCGCAGCACACGACGTACAGTAAGTGTTCTGGTTATTTTGTTATACCTTGCCTCTTCCCCTAGGCGATTTCCCTGTTTTATTATTAGTTATCACCATGGTACAGTGACATATTCCTCTCTCACTTCTCACCGTACCTTGCGCAACCGCTGCTGGAATTTTGTAAATGATTATCCTCATTAGTTTTCATCATTTTATGCATATAACCGTATCTCAACATATTTTAGCTCACTTTCCTTCTTTGTTTTCAGTAATTGCACCTGATGATGGGCACCGGTCGTTAAGTTAAAAATAAAAAGCCTTACAACTCTTCCGGTGATTGCCGTGTCTATTAATCCCCATCAGATTAATCGCGTGTGATGCTGCTGTACACAGAGACGTCCCAACGCCTGAATGATTGAAGTGATGATTTCCACATTTCATTTCTACAGAAAGATGTACTCAAGACGTACACTTTAAGGCATTTCTTCCTCAATTTCATATCAGTATCTCATACCAAAGTAATTCATTTGCTGATGAAAGCTTTATTCGCCTGCTCCGTTCTACTTTTAATATCTTCCTTGCTTTGACCATCCTGCATTATCTTGTTGCCTGCTTGGTAGCTCCAAGTTTTGATATTTTTTTTTCAAATTTATTTGACTTCAGTACGGTAGTCAAGTCATAGAAAATTTACATCACTAGTTTCAGTGAAGCTCAGTCACCATTAGCATTAAATAAGTGTGATATTCATTATGAGAACCTGCAATATAACTAACATCTGACCACAATACAGAAAATTAAAATTTTAACATCGTATACGTTGAATTACGATTGGCGTTGTCCAACTACCTGCATAACAAACGTGACATATGAAAATCTTGTCTTATTAATCTCAGCAATTCTGCTGTTATTCTGAAACATAAATCGCTCAAGTATGTGGTGAAACTGCTAACTGAAATATCAGAAAGCACCTGAAACTACGGAAGTGGATTTATAAACACCTAGAGGACATGATTTTTTTTTAGTACACTGTAGAGGGGGGCTGGCAGTTTAAAACGCTATACAGACGATACTAATAACGAGCAGATAAACGGACCCATCGTTGAGGGGGGATGATTATAATGACACCTTTCTTCTGCACCTCTTCTTACGTCTTGAGCTGTTGACTTCCACTGATGAGTCAAGACAACGTGACCACCTGCTTAAGAGGGGACGTATGAGAAAATGCGCCCGTGCGTGTATGCTAATGTAACTTTTGCTGTTGGAGAGACAACTGAACCAAATTTTGCACATTTTATCATTATTTTGTTGGCTATAATCCTAATCTTTCCGATTTTTTTTTGTCAAATAATTTGATCAGGATGTTGCTGTATGCCTTTAGAACACATTACATCACCTGGGAAACATTATCTCGATGGTTACTTTACTTATCACTTTGAAAATGTGGGTACTCTTAGTAAATAGCTAAACAAATGTGTGTACCAGTTCCTTAATATCAGGGTAGAAACCATCGCAATTTTTTTTTTTTGGAATTTAAGTGTAAATCCACTACGAAACATTTTCTACCAAAAGGAGTCTATAGCAAATTTGACGTTTTTATGTGGAACGGTCGAGTAGGAAATATTCCTTATACACTGAGAAATGGTAGTTGCGGGAAATGCGGAAAACAGCTTTTCTTAGCATTTATGCCATGAACAATTACCTTCATGTTGGCCATGACCATACATTTTTTCTTTCTGGTCTTTACGTAGCTCTTTTCGTCTAGTGTGATACTTTCGGTATGCCCTTTTCTCAATAGCCTTCGCTACTTACATCATCAGTTTTTTCCAGTAGGTTGTGAGTGCTACAAACTGAATCAAATCCTATTCTCGTAAGGGTACTGACCCTTCCAGTGTTAGCGTTACTGAACGTCAAATAAGCATCAATCAGGAAATTTTAACAACTGTAGACGGGCAAAATGTCTTTGGGTGTCTCTTCAAAATGATGTTCTTAAGGCTTGCGTTCACGTTTTGTGTTCCAGCGAAGTACATTTATTTAATAAATCGTAACAAATCGTATCGTAAGCGGGATCACAGCCTTCTACACTCTACAGATGTCTTGTCGACGGCAGGAAATAATAAAACTTTGCAGACAAGAACTGAGTCGTTTCGAAAAGGGGGCGTAGCCCTGCGCATTGGTTGTAACAATATGGTTTTTACATCAATTGTAGCACGAATTAAACTCTGAAAATTAGAGACAATATTTCCAATGTGCTACAGAACCATCTGGTGGCAAAAAATAATTTCAAATCTTTTATCCAATTTTGCATACAACCCGCCCTCCCCCTCCCCACCCCCAACCCTCTTAATAGCGTTTCGGTCCGTCTTTGAGCCGCAATGTAGCTATGATTCTGCGTGGCATGGATTCGACAAGTCCCTGGTGGTTTTTAAAGGGTATGTGGTATCAGATGTCTACGAACAGGTCACACAGTTCCCGAAAACTGTGGGCCATTGGTGGCCGAGCCCGCATCTCGTGGTCGTGCGGTAGCATTCTCGCTTCCCACGCCCGGGTTCCCGGGTTCGATTCCCGGCGGGGTCAGGGTTTTTCTCTGCCTCGTGATGGCTGGGTATTGTGTGATGTCCTTAGGTTAGTTAGGTTTAAGTACTTCTAAGTTCTAGGGGACTGATGACCTCAGAAGTTAAGTCCCATAGTGCTCAGAGCCATTTGAACCATTTGAACCATTGGTGGCCGAGACAGCAACATGAGTTCACTATCAACCTCTTGAAACCTCTGTAGCACGACTGTGACCTTCTGACACGGACAGTTACCCTGCTGGAAAATGCCATCGCTGTCGGGGAAGGCATAAAGCATAAAGGGATGCATGTTGTCCGCCAAAATGTTACAAAAAGGTACGGCCAAACTTTCAGGAAACATTCCTCACACACAAAGAAAGAAAATATGTTATGTGGACATGGGTCCGGAAACGCTTACTTTCCATGTTAGAGCTCATTTTATTACTTCTCTTCAAATCACATTAATCATGGAATGGAAACACACAGCAACAGAACGTACCAGCGTGACTTCAAACACTTTGTTACAGGAAATGTTCAAAATGTCCACCGTTAGCGAGGATACATGCATCCACCATCCGTCGCATGGAATCCCTGATGCGCTGATGCTGCCTTGGTGAATGGCGTATTGTATCACAGCCGTCCACAGTACGAGCACGAGTAGTCTCTACATTTGGTACCGGGGTTGCGTAGACAAGAGCTTTCAAATGCCCCCATAAATGGAAGTCAAGAGGGTTGAGGTCAGGAGAGCGTGGAGGCCATGGAGTTGGTCCGCCTCTACCAATCCATCGGTCACCGAATCTGTTGTTGAGAAGCGTACCAACACTTCGACTGAAATGTGCAGGAGCTCCATCGTGCATGAACCACGTGTTGTGTCGTACTTGTAAAGGCACATGTTCTAGCAGCACAGGTAGAGTATCCCGTATGTAATCTTGATAACGTGCTCCATTGAGCGTAGGTGGAAGAACATGGGGCCCAATCAAGACATCACCAACAATGCCTGCCCAAACGTTCACAGAAAAACTGTGTTGATGACGTGATTGCACAATTTCGTGAGGATTCGCGTCAGCCCACACACGTTGATTGTGAAAATTTGCAATTTGATCACGTTGGAATGAAGCCTCATCCGTAAAGAGAACATTTGCACTGAAATGAGGATTGACACATTGTTGGATGAACCATTCGCAGAAGTGTACCCGTGGAGCCAATCAGCTGCTGATAGTGCCAGCACACGCTGTACATGGTACGGAAACAACTGGTTCTCCCGTAGCACTATCCATACAGTGACTGGTCAACGTTACCTTGTACAGCAGCAACTTCTCTGACACTGATATTAGGGTTATCGTCAACTGCACGAAGAATTGCCTCGTCCATTGCAGGTGTCTCGTCGTTCTAGGTCTTCCCCGGTCGCGAGTCATAGGCTGGAATGTTCCGTGCTCCCTAAGACGCCGATCAATTGCTTCGAGCGTCTTCCTGTCGGGACACGTTCGTTCTGGAAATCTGTCTGGATACAAACGTACCGCGCCACGGCTATTGCCCCGTGCTAATCCACACATCAAATGGGCATCTGCCAACTCCGCATTTGTAAACATTGCACAGACTACAGAACCACGTTCATGATGAACACTAACCTGTTGATGCTACGTACTGATGTGCTTGATGCTAGTACTGTAGAGCAATGAGTCGCATGTCAACACAAGCACCGAAGTCAACATTGCCTTCCTTCAATTGGGCCAACTGGCGGTGAATCGAGGAAGTACAGTACATACTGACGAAACTAAAATGAGCTGTAACATGGAAATTAAGCGTTTCTGACACATGTCCACATAACATCTTTTCTTTATTTGTGTGTGAGGAATGTTTCCTGAAAGTTTGGCCGTACCTTTTTGTAACACCCTGTATAGTCCACAGCTCCCGTGATGCCTTCGATGAATACCACAGTTCCCGTGGAAGTCAATGCGAGTGTTTTCAATAGCTTAATACTGCTCCCATTGGCCTGCGTTCGTTGCTTGGTGCGTGTTTCAAGCGCCTGTTCGCATGGATAACAGCGTGTCCAGACACGACGATCGACCTGGTGCACAAAGAAACGTGATTCATCCTGCCAGGCGCCGGACCATAACAGTCTGCCATCAGGCAGCACTCAGTCCCATGGTTGGCAATGGTCACAGTGTTTTGACCCATCAGTACAATCGATCTGTTTGTTCTAGGCTGCACAACTACTATCACCCTAACGATTTCAAACATGGGTGACAGCAGCATCGTTAAATAAACACTCAATAAACGAAGTATACAACCTGTTGCACAAAGTTTATTGTAATAATCCTTGACCAGGTTTCAATATCACTATACGCACCATCCTGAGAAGGAAGAAAGTTATCTGTAATATCTTACACAAATTATTTGTTTTTTATTATTAGTTCATCCCCACTTACCCCATGTGGGTGTGGGGAGTGGGAAGGGATGCTGGCAGCAATACAATCAACCTGCTCTTCAACCAGTAGACCTTGTTCATTAGCTTAGCTGCCTAATACAAAACACGGCGACATACATAACACGGATTTAATTAAAAAAAAACGATGTTAATGGAAGAGCATAAGAAATAATGCTATCTTCATGAGTAATTTAAAGATAGTGATAAAAATGTAGACACACAGCACAGTTTAAAACACTTGAGGAACGCTAAACTACCGAAAAAAACCATTTGGAAAACGCTGAAAACGACGTATGGGACACTGACCACCAAAAACGGAGCACTGTACTCTTTCACTAAAACTGGAAAAGGACCTGCTCTGGGATGGTAGATAGCTGATGGAAAGAAGGGTAGGTATGGTGGAATGTAGGAGCATGGTGATGATGAGAATTGAGGAAAGAGTGAGGCATAGCGCCTTCGCATCGCACCTGTCACTTGTTAGGACGATATCGTTATAGGCATGAGTCATCGACAGATGTCACCAGCTGACATGGACCTGAGTTACAGAGCTGCACGTAGCTGTACTAGTAGGCGGCAGAGGTCAGCAGTTGACGGACAGTGCTAGCAGTCGTAGTCAAAACAATGTTGTTTTTACTATGATTGGTCATCGAAGTAAAGCGCGGGTTAGCGCGGGATATAATTGAAATGTCGAGTGGCTAGGGCCTCCCGGCGGGTAGACCGTTCGCCTGGTGCAGGTCTTTCGATTTGACGCCACTTCGGCGACCTGCGCGTCGATGGGGATGAAATGATGATTAGAACAACACAACACCCAGTCCCTGAGCGGAGAAAATCTCCGACCCAGCCGGGAATCGAACCCGGGCCCTTAGGATTGACAGTCTGTCACGCTGACCACTTTTTTTTTTCTTTATTTTATAAACACAATCACACACCTTCAAAAAGTAAGTTAAATTACAATACACACACTTAATAATGTAAATACACATAACTTGTGGTATGTGTAAATGTTATTGCAATCTGATGGAAGTGAGCGTTTGGCGTATTGGCCGGGAGGCCCTTTAGGGGGCAGGTCCGGCAGCCTTGGTGCAGGTGTTATGACATTCGACGCCACATTGTGCGACCTGCTCGCCGGATCCGAATGAAATGATGATGAAGACAATACAACACCCAGTCCCTGAGCGGAGAAAATCCCCGACCCAGCCGGGAATCGAACCCGGGCTCGTAGGACGGCAATCCGTCACGCGGACCACTTTTTTTTTCTTTTTTTTTATTATCAAACGAAGCCTGCTCCTGCAATATGAGGTAGGATAAAAGACAGTACTGGAACTGGAATAAGAATGAGGATTTTGCTAATGCATTGTGGTGCGTCCTCAAACTACATACAGGAACTGCTGTCCAAAGCAGATCTGTGTCCCTCAGGGCCCATTCATGTCTATCACCCCAACATGCTATCATCATTATTCTGTACCATCCAACAGAGAAAAATTACGAACTGATGTGATGGCGTGTGACGAGGGCCTCCCGTCGGGTAGACCGCTCGCCTGATACAAGTCTTTCGATTTGACGCCATTTCGGCGACTCGACTCAGCTACCGGGGCGGACAATGCGAGATAATACTGCAACCTGATTTGCTGTTTGTGATATCAGCCAATCAGAAAAATGGAGGCTCGCGCCAATCTATGCTGGGAACAAAGCCTTTGGTGTGATCTAAAAAAGTCGGGGCGAGGGTTCGAACTAGTAACATCTCATTGAAAGCAGCTCCGACGAAAGTACTGTAAAATCGCGGAAAAATGCTAATTACGAGTTCGCGAAGTAGTACAAAGCGTATGTAAGTGAAAGGTATAGTGAAAGTCGTGTGGATTTTAGGACGGAATATCCAAATTATTATTTTTGACTGTTTGTTAAAACCGCGTGGCGTGTTGTGCGATCTAAGACTGGAACAGGTATTACGTGTAGAGCAGAGTGCACAACATTTGAGCGAACATTTTCATAACTAAACGATCCAGTGAACTCTATTAACTTCGGTAACGGGTGTAAATACCATAAACTGGCTACGTGTGTGATTTTGGTGTGCGTGGGAACTTTACATTGTGTAGCCACTTAGTACGGACTTGGCAGTATTAATGGTGATCTTTATCGCAACAATACACCTGAAAATTTACATTGCCAAGTTAAAACTTTTATTTCAGTACTAGCCACACCCCGTTTACCGGATAATTCTATGTATGTTGCGACCTGCAGTAGACAGTAGTGGTCTAGTATTTTCTACTATAGCTTTTAGCTAGACAAATGAACATTGCTGGTCACTGGCAAGGTGGTAAAAAGTAACGTACCTTGAATAAAGGTGGTGATGAGGTATGGGTGGCTGTGTGGGACAAGGGGTAGATAGTATTGGGATATATAAATTTCTAAGGAAAGGGGGATTGGGAGCGGCAGGGAAGGAGAAACTGACGAAGTGTGGTATGGAGAGAGGACGAAGATGCAGTTTTTGAGGCGTGAATAGTGTGGGGTTAAACATATCATAAAAGAAACATCTAGATACCAAATAAATTACAACATTGAAAAGAAGTACGTGAAATAAAAATGGTATTTACATAACTTACATTACATTAAAAGTGTAAGCGTGTGTGGCAGCTAGTTACAATGCCAGGTAAACGTGACGTAGAGCTAGGCACATGTTGGGTGCTAGCTGCGTGATGAACGCTCAGCTGTGTGAAATACGCAAATAACGAAGTATTACGTCAGTTTAATGCACATTTAGATCTTCTGAACAAAATAACTTGCACGTATTGTAAAAGCAAGATCAGTTATAAAAGAGAATACAAAAGAAAATACTTTTAAAAAAATGACTACGAGGGAATGTAACACGAAACGAATAAAATGGTCAATTACAAAAATGGACTCAGAATATCAATAACGCACTATAGCAGAATTTTAGGAAGCGATACCGATATGCAAAAAGGAATAAATATTTTGTATGTAAGATCTGCACAAAAAGAAGGCGTATTGTCAGTAAGGTAGTAGAGAGTCTTTAAGTAAAGGATGAAACGTTTCCGAAAAGAAACACGAGCCATAACATGGTACAGTTGCGAGCAGCAGCTTGAAAGGGTTAAATATGCTTCTTTTCTCAACTGCAGTTGTTGATTTAAAATAAGGCCATCTTTACTAATCATGTGCCTAAAGATCTCAAGTTCTTCCAAGACATCGAGATCCCACCCGTCCTTCTCTCTATGCAGGATCGTCATTTCGTCGACTTCTTTTGTATTGTGGCCCGATATTAATACATGCTCTCCGAAAGTAGAATTATGAACTTTGGTACCTTTCTTTCCTAACAGGTGTTCCATACATCTTTGCTGCAGGCCTACCTGTCTGTCCGATGTATAATATATCTTCAATTGCTTTTGTGTCCCCTTTTATAATGACCTTGCTTTTACACTACGTACGATTTATTCTGTTAAAAAATCTAAATGTATATTGTATTCTGTAGTACTGCCTTATTTACATATTTCATGTTGATTATCACGTTGCCACCGCCCAGGAAGCGGCGTGCTCTACGTTTCTTTAACTTGCTATCCTAACTAGCTGTCACACGCTTAGTTCAGTGTATATTTTTATAATAAGCTGTATCTGTGGAATAATTTTTGCCGTTTTCCATGTAGAGCTTTATCCATGATTTCTGCTATTTGACTTGAGGGTTTTATCTCGTTTTGTATGCTTACGGTTGTAATGTGACGTAGATTGGATAAGTATCATTTTTATTGCATTTACTTCTTTTCAGTGTTGTAATGGACTGGGTATTTTATTTGTTTATTTGGTAATGTGTTAAAAATTTAGATAATTTTATTTCTTCTGAAGAAAATTCCCCAAAATGGTACTGAAACCTGATTGAGGATTATTACAATAAACTTCGGCAACGGGTTGGCAGTATGCATCATTCAATGAAAATATTATGGAACGTTGAAACCATAATCCTGACCATGTTATAAGCTCAAACATTGTTTTCATCTGTATAGAAAACTGATTAAATCCAACAGACAAACGACGGTTAACGGTTGATCGAAGCTTACACTCCACACTGAACCTTCGTTTTAATGTGTAACATAATGAAATCCCAATTACGTTGCTTTACTGTAGTCAGTGTTTTCTCTATTATTTTTCTATTCACCGAATTCTAGTAAACTGTTTTAGCCACTACGGCATTTAAGAATTTGCGCTGCCGGAAAATAATGTAACACCACAATGACTGTGATCAGTGGCAACAGTCTACAGTATAATAAGAGCACACTGAGGAGTTCTCGTTTCACTTATTAATTCGCCACGGCCATCGGCTGTTAGACGACGCTCAGGAGGCCTGTCTTTTCACCATCGTTTTGGTCCTGCAGGTAGAGACTGCGCTGAGTTGAGAGGTAAACACTGTTTGCAACATTCATTCTATGGTATCACCATGCCCCATCGACGATTACTTACTCCTGTCGATAGGCTTCAGGCATTTGAACTGGGCCCGCGGGAAAGTGGATGGACGCATCGACGGATTTCGCTGCTTTCAACAGCGTCTGTGGAATATTCCCAAAAGTGTAGATGAAGTTCTGGACGTCCGTGTAGTAGAGATGCATTGTGCGAGCAGCGGTGGCCGACCGAAAATCATCCAGGGCTGATATCTGGGCACATGTTGCACTGGCTGTGTCATCAGAGACCTCTGCAACCGTCTACTTGTAGGAGGATTAAAAGTAGGTTTGCCTCTGTCCATGTTACCATTGACACTACCACGTTGCCAAGAATCACTACTCTGGTGTGGTGAAAGAGTCGACTGGAATGTCACTCCGCGTCTTCAGTCACGAAGTAGATTCTTTCTGTATGTTAGTAATGGACGTACAAGCGTATAGCATAGACATTGTGAGCTTTCTGTACCAGAGTGCATTCGCCAACGAATCAGAGCCCCATCTCAGGCTTCATAGTGTGAGCGGTTGGGAGGAGGGCAGTCATCACTTACAACTCGCTGTCACGTTTGGGGTTTGCACAGGGTAAAGTAATCGGTGCCCGCTACGTTACAAGAAGCTGATCTGCTTTTTCAGCAAGTCCACATACGACCCCTGTGACGCAATGGGCTGTTCCTGGTGTACAACTACTGCTCTGCCCAGCAAGTTCACCAAATCTCTCGCCAACTGAACGCGTATGGTACATAATTAATTAATACATAAAGATAATTAATAAAGCAGAGATATTTAATCATTTCATTACACATAATTTTTCTCTTGTTATCGGTACGCTACAGTGGGCACTTACTCGTCCTCCAGGTCCTACGACACCTTCCGCCGAATGGGAAATAAAGGCGCAAGATGCCATGGACAATCTATCGCAGTACGCCGTTTGGGCATCCTTTAAGATCGTTTGCTTGCAAGAATACTTGGGATACCATTCCGCAGATGTATTATTGTTTGCATGCGAGAATACACGACTGCCTTACCACCAGAGGCGGTGATACGACTGTTAGGGTACATTTTACTGTGACATATGTGTTTCATCTAGTAGTAGCAGTAGTAGTAGCTTTATTCATCCGTAAATCTCTTTTTACAAGGTTCTAGAACATGTCAAAGTATTTACAAATTTAGATCAATTTAAAATAAGCCAATTCGTATACACATATATTGTTTCATAACACTTCACTCACTACACACACACACACACACACACACACACACACACACACACACACACACACTGGTGATCTCTGGGCCATTTTCTGATCCGGATTTATTATCGTATAACCAGTCTACAGTGATGAACTACGTGTCAATTCATCTGTCAATAAAACGACCTTGTCCTTGAGGGTGTTCCATTTTTTTCTGCAGTGCGGTAGACGCATGATGGGGCACTGGCACATTTAGCTTTGATGTGGGACGGCGTTTAACGCTCCAGTAGTGTCCAAAATGAATAGGTCAAACAGGACCTGTACATTCGTTTTTTTTTTTTTTTTTTTTTTTTTTTGCCTGGGGTCGTCTCAAAAGTGAAGTGTACAGTACTCCCATTGGAATAGTTGAAGAACTGGAGCAATGAATTGTTTTGTCAATATTTACTAGATGATCATGGGATGTTTGATGAAATAACTCATTAATCATTTCGAAAACGACTACAGTACCGCACCCAAATGAGAGGATTACACAAGGAACACCTCCTTTAAAGCGTTCAGTGTAAACTAAGTAGTGACATATGGTGCAGCAGTTTGGTATTGCTTGTTAAAGTATACCGTGGATAAAATTTGAGACCAGTTAGATGGTAATTTAAATGAAAACTATATATTTCGAATAAATACTAAGTGGGGCAGTATTACTTACTAAAGTCAGTGGCAAGTCGTAAATACATGCTCGAAATTATCTCCTAAATGTCTAGTTTGCAGGCCCAAGTACAGTCGAATATATTTCCGTCTGTTATCGTATCACATTTCTCTATTAACGATGCACCTTGTACATAGGGACACCATATGAAGATGACTATAACATCATCAGATATGCGAGAACTTAAACGAAAAGTTTAAAATTCATATACATTGGCTCTAAACAGGACAATATTTCATACTGAAGTCAGTGGTAGCTCGTAGCCATACAATTGCAAGTGTCTCACAAACGTCTCGCGTGCATGACCTAGTTTACTGGTACTCTTTTGCTGCTACTATCGTATTCTTTCACCCGTCTCAGTTTTCTCTATGAATTATGATATATCCTGTGTAGAGAACGTTTGATGAAGCCGTCAGACCTTCCCGTATCTTATTTAGCAGCAATGGTGAGGGTCACTGTTGGCGGAGGTACTTGAGCACGACTGAAACCTATTAGTTGCTGATAAAACTTTGTCCAAGAAACATACCGTGGAGTTATATACCAGCAATATGTCTCCAAAAATCGCCAAAGGAGAAGAAAATGCACAGATAATGAGGAAACACCGCTTCTGTTCAGCAGTGAGACTCAGACACAGTAGCAAAATAGGGAGACAATACTGTAATGCCTTAAATGCCACCTCGCAAATTACTCGTAAGTATATTTCTAAGCGCTCTCGCTTGATCTTCATTAACAGCGACATAAGTTGTTACGCCAGAAGGAGATGTTTCCTGTGAGGAAGTTATTGGTAAAAGAGCACAACCGAACTGTTATTACGGCATACGAATCATTTCTATTACATATGTAATCTTAATCAAGATATGTTCACTATGTTTGCAGCCAGTGTAGCAGTGAGACATTTTATTAGCCAATAGGAAATCAGGTACTTAACACTTTGAACGTGTATTTGAGAAACCATTGAATTAGGTCGCTGTACCATAGACCTGATTTAGCTTTCCATGGTTGCTCTAAATGAGTGTTGTCAACTACCGGTACGATTTCTTTGATTAGGCCACGACCCATTCCTCCCCCATTCCTTGACCAATCCGAGTGACCTAATTTACTCGAAGACAAAGGGACGCTGAACGCTCAAAGCTTAATTCATTCTAGATGTTTACTTAGGGCACATCGTCACTTATATTCGATTCATTTCTGCTTTGACAAAACTGTAGTGGTTCTGTAATAGAAATGTTTAGAGAGATTTTGTAAGACGAGTCCCCTATTCGATTCGGTCAGGTCACTATACCATAGACCTGATTTAGCTTTCCATGGTTCTCGATTCGTTCTCCAGCTATGGAAGTTTCTGGACTGAGACTGAGATTACATGTTCATTTTTTCTGATTCTATTTGACATTACCGGCGTGCAAGCCGCCCAATGTGGTGTCGAATGCAGTAAGACTTGCACTTGGCGGCAGAACTTCCCCGAATAGGGGCCTCCCGGCCAACGAAACCATGCGCTCATTTCCATTTTTTGACATTAAGAAAAGCATATCTTTAAATTCCAAACTCTGGAACTGTGGTGAATCCAATATATTATGGCCAAAACAAGGCAATACAAGGCTCAGAGTCTAGCCTCGGTCTTTCCTTTCCGTTTCATTTTATAGGAGGGAAGAAAAAGAAGAAGAAGGAGAAGGCAGGACTGTTCTGATACCCTTTACATTAGATAATCAGTTTTTCTCTTTATTTTTTGCAGGTGAGCATTACTGCTGATCTGTATTAATACTATCATAAATTCTAGGAAAATGAGTCATAATTTAGATACATACCTATCAAAACCCAACTCTTTAAAACTCCCATGTGTAAAACAGATTCAAACAGCTTGATACGAATGAGTTACTGTGTTAAATGTTTGACGTTAAGTACTTACGTTATAAAAAGTTTAGGAAAGGTTGGAAATTAGGACTATGTTGCAAAGTTTGTTACAAGTCGCTAAAATCTTTCATTCTCAAATACTGGACGAATAATGTCCGGATATTTGCGCGCCCTCAAGACAAACACACATTTTGTAACTGTAAAATTTGTCCTATTGTGTAACTTACGATTATATATCTTAATGAGTGTATTATAACAGCATTTTAAATTTTTTAATTCGAAGAGTAAGTATGCGAAATACTGAAGATCAAATTTTTGTTGTCCCTAGAAGCCGTTAGGTAGCCAATCTCCAGTGTAATGTGTCCCAGGTTTCGACATAGCCGCTCAGTAACATAGGCCTAAATATTTGCATCCAAACTAGATATGACGGAGGATTTCTTGAACACCTTATTCAACGGAAGTTGTTAATCTTGTTCTTAAAATTGTTACATTATTATAATTAAACAAATTCAATAGCATCATCTAAATCATGCGCAACTGGTAGTAGAAACTTGTTTGAAGCAGTTGATTTTCCTACTTTAGGTGGTCATTTCGTAAATTCTGCTTAATAGCCTTTCAAAAAATTCGGCCTCTTACGTTCATTGCCTACTTATTTTTAACTACGCTCACAATCAAATGAATTAGAAACGCGTACCTAGTAGTGTGTACACTCGTCTAGCTAATAAATACGAATATCAGCGATAATTTGTTGCATGTTTATTTGACCTTGCTCAATAAACATAAATGTTGCAGCTACGAGTTTCTGAAGCTTTTGCAATGTTAGAAAATTAAAACTGATAATGCACCGTGCGTGTCATTAATTTGATTACTATCCGCCGAAACCATGTTGGAGTGATTTTGTTCAAATTTTGTATCTCGATGGAAAATGAGAGCATAGCCTGCACATTGCAGGATCTGCATAAGGCTCGTACCTTATTACAGTAACCGAGTTAACAGTATCCACTGTAATGAACCTCCGTGACAGATTAAACGTTTACTCCGGATGGCGGCTGATTCCGCGACAGGCTCCACTATACGCAGGCAGGTTTCATTGCTTTATTCATGGCATATTGCCTTACTCTTCTCAACGTGCGATTAATATTTCAAATATGACATTAAATAAAAAAATAATATTTTATCATTGCTGGATCTCGTGAACTTCGCGATCATGAAGGGTTGTTGGTGAATAACGAAACCAGGCACGTAAACTTTTAAAAATGTTTTGTTTCAATGCCGTAATTGGTTTCAGGCTACCATGCTCGTCATCAGATCGCTAACGTTTCCTGTTACATTGGTGTTTTCGCTAGCAGCATTCCGCCCGCTCCTGTAGTGCACAAGAATATTTGAATAATTTTCGCTAATCTGTAAGCTTTTCCATAGTAAAAGGAAGCTAATATGTCTGCATTTATTTAGGTACAAGGTGAAACAATTGTACGTTCCCGTGGATGGTGCTTTGTTTTGCTTTGGTCATTAAGCAGTGAAAACAACACTCATATTCTAAATAAATCACTGTGATACACAAACACTTCATAATATTTTTCATGCCAGTTTTAGCCCAAGACGTGCTTTAAAGTCGACGTTTTCGTTTACAATGCAAAGAGTATCAATTAAGGAAAGACATGATTTATCTCCGACTAAGCAAATATATAAAGTAAGCAAAGAAAAAGGATGGGAGGTGCTGCATAACAGCAAAATGATTTCACACTGGGGAAAAAAGCCACGAAGAAATTATCCGAATGGGACGGAAATCGGTAAATGTGATGTACAACTACAGACCAACAATTGATTTCAGTTTCACAAAAAGTGGACGATTTACTCAAGGGTTTGAGCTTCACAAACTGAGCAACTCAGCAACGCTTTTGTCTGCCTCAGGTGCTTATGCAAGTAGTTATTAGGACAGACAGAATTTGGCACGATATCTGTGAGCAGACATCCAACAGATCTATCAGTCAGTGCCAAGCCAAATAACTGCTTGCATGAGTACGAGCCGTGGACCAACGCGTTATTGCCTTGCTCAATTTATCAAGCTCTTGCTCTTGAATAAATCATCCAATTTTTTTTTGAAATTTTAGTCATTTGTTTTCCTGTACATGTACATCACATCTACTTATTTCTATTAGGTTGTTCTGGAAAACCATATGGATCAGAGCATGATAAAGCACCCTCCACTGCATCCTGCAAGCGTATGCAAAGTTTCAGTTTATATCTAGTCATATACATACACATAGCATTTTTTGATTATCGAAATAACTTCTAATGTGAAGTTAAATATTCAGTTAGCCTTGTGCTGTGCAGGGGTGGAGGCATGCTGTTGACGAAAAGATTAATGTAAGCAGAAAAATCAGTCATCTGAAGATGAGTATGATAGCCCGAAACCGGTTACGGCATTGAAATAAAGCGCTTCTACAAGTGTTTGCGGCTGGTAGCGTTATTCACCAACAATTAAAGAAAAGAAAGTGTGCGATATAATATGATGTCATTAACAGAAAACGTTCAATTCTGGCCAGTTTAACTTCTGTAACGCCTCCACAGTATCGTATTAGGGTGAAATGGACGTCGCTGATGGAGGAACAGCGTAAGTTTCGATATAAAAATGCAACACTTCAAATGGTAATTCTCTGAGTGTGATAAACTACACAAGACGCAAAAAGTTGTGACTCAGTTCTTTCATTTTCGGCTGTATACAGTCACGTGACAGCGTGAGCCGTTGCGCTCAAGTGGACGCAGCAGTGCTCGCTTTCTCCAACACAGAAGCGTTCTCTCATTCGGTCTGTTATTAGCGCATGGTCTCACATTCTCATACAAAGCGATGGCGTAAGCTGTGTGTTAATATCCCAAAAGTTAATCTGAAAGTGATAATTACAATACGGAAATATTTTTTGGTATAATGAACAGTTAAACCACATCTGTCCATATGATCATTGTTAAGTGGGGCAACGAAGTTGTCTCTTCCGTAAGCTTTTGTTCTGATGAGGGAGAAAATTTGCATGAGGAGCGCGTGACCCGGAAGGACAGAGTATGTAGCGGCGTACTGCCTGCTCTCCAGAATTTACACCTGCGTTATTATCAGTTAAGTCCCAGACCTCTCTGCTCATCTTCATAGGATGAGGGCACGAAATCGTCCGTTGTACGTGAGCATTATGCTTGCTCTCTTTTTTCCTTATGGTAGCTGAATAGAAATGGATTATGTATTTGAGTATGCCATAAAATTGACCACAAAGATTTCTCTGTGAGTGCATGTGAATAACAAAATATTTCTTGTGGTATGGGGTTTATTTTTGTTGTTTTTTCTCTTCTGGTTGGATACATATTGTTAAGAGGTTGCCAAGATTCTTGTAGTTTCCATTGTTATAATGTTTTCGAGTGTGTCACGAGTCATGCTAACCAACGAGAGACATAATAGAAGGTTACTGTTATTTAGTTCCCTCTTATTACTAAATCCCCTCTCAGGTGCGCCAATTAAAATTTACTGCTTTGTCGGTGGATATATGAAAAGATGTATCCTTACGGGGTAGTTACATAACCAATTTGCCACATATCATGGGCTTTCGCTGCTACGGTACTTCTTTTGGAAAGCACCAGAGTTTTTCTAACTACTGACGTGCAATGCCGCATGAAATCGATCAAAAAACACGGCTCACTGAGTGATATCAAAACTAATTACAGGTGATGATTTCACACAATGAGTCGGCAAATGGAGAGCATCCAATTTCTCTATTCATTTCTCAGGTACCCTTTATCATAATTAGGCAGGTAATGGAGGATGTGGAAAGGCTGCGGAATGCACATGACAGGGACAATCAAATCTGAAGTACCTTCTATGGGTTTTGACATTTACTATATCTCAAAATAATCTTTCTTAAATCACTCAACATGAATCAAAACAAAATACCGACATACCGTTATGGTTCAATAAGGTGGAGGCGGATGTCTAGCAAACATTAACATCGGCAGGGAATGACTTCGTGGATGTATTTTGGTATACATTGTGCTCTAGGCACTCGCATTTTTTCAACATTCGCCCTAGTTTGACAACAGAATTATTAGGGGAAGGAACGTGCATAATAGATAACCCAAACACCACAGAACAAAAGGATATCAGAATCTAAGCTCACCATGCTGAAAGCCGACAGGTTTCCAGATCACTAATATCCGTATCCATGACGGTCGAGGAAAACCATACAAAGTTACGGTTTACCAAAATTACTATCGAAACCGACACTTGGAATATATCCACGAAAACAGAGAAAGTTCAATAAGTATCACATGCTAGTTGAACTGTTAGTCTGGTTATTCATTCAACTCAATTTGAACGCTCTCATTCGACACTGAAGTGAAGATTTGACTTATGAGATTTGACTCGCACCCTGCAATCGAAATAACTGCTGGTATTACGAGGATTACGCTCTGCACACGTTAATAGTAGTGTTAAGACTCTTGGAGATTGAGTTTCATCAATCCAGAAGGCACCTACATTGAATTACGAAATCGCTAAACCGATCCTTATCGAAAATGAGCTCACACTACAACGTTCGCGAAATCACAAATACTCACCTCGCAGACAAAGCCAGAGTCTCCTGTTGCAACCTTTTAGAAAGCAGAGCCGTCTTTATCGGCTGATCACAAAAAACGCCCCAAACGCTCATCAAATCCGATGGACGCCTGGAGCCAGAAGCCCGCCGAAGCCCGCCGGAGTATATCGACAGAAAAGTCAGTAGAACTTCCCACAGCTTCGCACGCACTTTTCAACTCGGCCAATCACAGCTCATACTTTTCAAGAGGGCGGGTCGATTCGTGGCCTACGTGCAGTCCAGACCGTACGCCATGTGTGAAGAGAGAGCCCAACCGACAATTACTAAAACTCTACAAAGAAAGAATAAGAGAAGTTAACTTGATTCTGAAGCTACCAATTAATGTCTAATGGCTCATTCACCCGTGCAGCATAAATCTTATTGCAGAAAGGGGAGGGGGGACGACGACGACGACGACGACGACGACACCGTAAGAGGTTAATAAAGGATGCCGATGTAAAATATACTAAAATTAAATAAAAATACAATGATTCGCCTGGCAGTCTTTCTCACAGCGCTTACTTATGCGAAACAAACAATAGCAGTCTAGATTGTGAGATTAATCGAATGTAAATTCAATATAAGTATTGTATGAAAGGGGACCTAATACAGGATCCCTTCAATACATTTTCCTTTATAGTAAGGAAATTGTCTTCAGCTGAACCACTCATAAATGTTGATAGTTGTCGGGAGAGAGCATCTGAAGTTTGTTATGTGGGACTAAGTTAAGAGGAATAGACGATATGGAACAGGATTCTGTCTCTCTCTCTCTCTTTCTCTCTCTGCTTAAAACGTATGGAGTACACGCCTTCGCTCGCGCAAACAACTCTAAACGTAGCACAACATCACCCATTCGACGTAGAATATTCAAAAAGTGAGAATATGTTTGAGATATTATTTACTGGAGACAGGAAAAACTTTTCTTTTCGACCAAGAGCGCTCGATAGAATCTAGATAACTGTAACGTGGAAAAATGGCGATGCTGTTGCAGCTAATCGGAGCTAGTTGGAATAATTACCGTATGACTAACTTTGTTATGCAGATGACGCTAGTAGAAGGAAGGGGATACTGTGTGTGTTAATGTGCATCCTGAGAGGAATTGTTCGTCGGACGAAAGAATATAACCCATGATCGACAGAGAAGGAGGGAATGAATATGCCCTACACAAGTTCGAAACGGTCCTTTGTTCCCACAGAGCGCTCGTTAAAGTAATAAATACAGCTTCACTTGTGAGATCTCGACAGAGCTGTCAGTCTCGATATCATTCCCAGAAAGGGTTGGCATCCTTTGATGTGTTTGGTGTCGTGACCAACCCAGACGACTCGTTGGTTTCGTACATCAGTTGCGAATTAGATATAGCCATTCATAGGGATGAGTATGTGTAGATTGGACATGGGAACTCTCCTATTTTAGTTGGAGTTCCTAAATACGTACCACTAGATACATACACTGCAACACTGTGCTGGGTGTGGAACAAGTCTAACTGCAACTCTGTGTCTAAAGGGAGATGAAGTGCAAATAAAGCTAATGTACTGTAAGAAAAAGTGCTATCAATACAGGCAAAACATTTTCAAGCGTGAATGTAAGACCAAGTTTACTTCAACCTCAGCCTCGGGTTACAACGAAAGAAAAAAAAGTAGTTAGCAGAATATGTGAAAGAGAGGCAAAAACACCAAAACGCGAAACGCCTTTGGTGTAAAATTTTCCTTCATTAATTGCAGTAAGCTTAAGACAGAGAGAAAACAATAATTGAGAAATAATTTATATTGAATGTGACACATGTAGAGATATTTTAATACATCTTCTTCAAATAATTAAGTAAGCAAACAAACTAAATAGAAAATCCAGCTGGATTTAGCAGTATAATTCGGGAAACGCCAATGTAATGACTGTTGTCCTGTTGGTTATATTTTTCACGTTCCAAAGCTGCAAAACAATCAGCCGTTGATTAATTTGATACTGAAACAGAAGGCACAAAAAGCTATCAGCTTTTAATTTACATGTTAAAAAAATACAGAAAAAACCGGATCTGCTGCCACCGCTTGACGAGTGTGTTAACTTCCAAATGCGTAATATTGAAATACATACTGCTAGATTTAAAATGTCAGTTAGCAAGTAGAGTACCTGACCCTGACAGTTTTCCTGTTAGGGTTGGAATTCGTTGATTACAAAGTTAGCCGAATTTTTGCTTGCGTTTACAGCGAATCTCTTAGACACTTGAGTTTGCGATTTATAGAAAAAGAGCATTGGACTCAACTGTTTTAAAGAACTGTGGAACGTTTTTTGGAGGCATTTAAGTAGGACAGATATCTTACAAGCATGATATTTTGTAAATCGTGATTGCAAGAGTGTAAATAGCTTTAGTTGTCCTAAACTCCTGAAAGGCCGAGAATAAAAGTGGAAGACAGATTACGACAAGACTAAGCAAGCTGTTGTAGCGTGAAGATGCTGCAGAAGAAAATCAATGGTGGTATGGCCCAAGAAAGCATTGTAAGATTATTCGACATGGTTGCAGGGTGCCCTTTAGCTTTACAGACAAAATTATACAGTCGGTAAGACTCAGTACTTTGAAACAAGGGAGTGAAGGTCAGAAATGAACATTTAGATGTTCATTTGCATAAACAGTTTACATATTATAGAAGCAACTTCATCTCTCAGAATCTGTCAAAAGTAAAGGTCAGAGACTCACTGCAATCATGATACAGACGCAATAAGATTTCGCACACTGTCTCAAATAACACTGTTGTCCGTCGTACAACGATTAAGGCAACTGCCAACTTCTTCCTCTGCAGTTACTACTGCAAGTTGCGATGTATGTATTATTCCACTCTAGCTTACCGTCAGATACAGTACCTAAGTCTGCTGAAGATTCATATTGTTTCAGTCTACACATTCAATTTGTGGCTCTGATCATGTCATGGTCAATGAATTTCCGTGTTCTGGCAGACTCTCAGACGATGTGTTCCTAGGTACCAAGTTCACCGTGCTCACAAGTGTCTGTGAGGCTCAGCAGTACTGTAACAAATGCTTGAAACTGATTTCTTATTATGTAGCGAGTTGTTTACTGGTTAACAATATGAGCCCCTGATTACCAATGCATTAAGCGAAAAGCGCAGATCAATAGCACTTTCCAATTTCGCGATGTTTGCAGTGCCCAGAGAGAGAGAGAGCGAGAGAGAGAGCGAGACGGAGAGAGAAAGAAACAGACAGACAGACAGACAGAGGGCAGAGAGCACAACCTTAGTAATTTTAATGTGAAATATGAAAGGAATAAAACTCACCTTTCAGGCTACAACAAATTAATACAAATGTCTATTGTACGTATGTAAGCCCTTTGCACGCTATCTATCACGGAAGGTATGAGCCTCTAGACAGCGCCTGAGCAGTAGATCAGCGTATCGGTTACTTTTGCGGTCTCAGCATCGGGCCCGCCATCAAGTAAAGGGCGGGGCGGGAGGAAATGTTTCGGCAGCAGGCAAGGCCGCTCGCTGGTTCTTCAGCTCAGCACTAAAGGTAGGCCACCCTCCCACCTCCCCCTTTCGCCCGCCGTGGATACGGGATCGCAACGTGAGCTGCAACGTTATGGCCCGGCTGCCGTAATCCCCCAGGATCCGTAGCCCTGTCCCTTGCTCTGAGAAGCGGCGGCTCGCAACATGCTGCGGTGTGTGCCAACCAACCCGTGGAAAGGTTGCCCCCAGCAATGTTCTGGCTTAAGGATATTTAGGTATTTTAACATGTGCATTGACACCTACAACGTAAAAATTAGTGTTGGAATGACATAATGTTGGCATCCATATTGTATCAGATGTGACTGACGAGTACAAAACGTATGCAGTTCTTAACGGTCAGATAAACATATTTCATTCTTTACCTCAAAGTACGAGGGTCACTCCAAAAGAAATGCACACTATTTTTGTAAAAATACAGTTTTCATCCTGCACGTGTGAAAATTTTACAGTGTGTAGATACATACTTCCCGCTTGTTTTCAAACTTAGTTCAACCTGTTTCCGTGAGTGGCGCCGTCACAGCATGTCTTCAAGATGGCTGCTACACTTGACGTTCGTCAGAAGCAACGTGCTGTCATAGAATTCCTGTGCTGTGCTGGGAAACTTCCACAAGAGGTTGAAAAAGGTGTATGGAGGTGCCGCTGTCGATCCCAGTACAGTTAGTCGATGGACAAGCAGGCTACGTGATGAAAGCAGGTACGGCAATATTGAGGATTGTCCTCGCAGCGGCAGGCCTCGTACTGCACTCACTCCAGACAATGTGCAGAGTGTTAACGAATTGGTGACTGCTGACAGACGCATCACACTGAACGAATTGTCACGCTACGTTGGGGTAGGGGAAAGAAGTGTTTGCGGAATACTGAAAGTGTTGGCGTTAAAAAAAGTTTGTGCCAGTTGGGTTTCCAGGATGTTGACAGTAGCTCACAAAGACAAGAGAAACGGTATGCAGCGAACTTTTGGAACACTACGAGAATGGTGGAGATGAATTTTTTGGAAGAACTGTGACAGCTGATGAAACATGGCTCCATAATTTTTCACCAGAGACGAAGAGGCAGTCAGTGGAGTGGCATCACGCAAATTCACCCAAGAAAAAGATATTCAAAACCACACCTTCTGCTGGAAAAGTTAGGGCTACGGTGTTTTTCGATTCCAAAGGACTCTTGCTTGTGAATATCATGCCAAGTGGGACCACCATAAATTCTGATGTATATGTGACGACAATGAAGAAACTTCAAGCTCGACTGAGTCGTGTTCGACCACATCGGCAAAAGCAGGATGTTTTGCTGTAGCACGACAATGCAAGGCCACATGCTAGTCAAAAATCCATGGAAGCGATCACAAAGCTCGGATGCACAACACTGAAACACCCGCCTTACAGTCCTGACCTGGCTCCATGTGACTATCATCTCTTTGGGAAACCGAAAGACTCTCTTCGTGGAACAAGTTTGAAGATGATGACTCCCTTGTGCACGCTGCCAAACAGTGGCTCCAACAGGTTGGTCCAGAATTTTACCGTGCGGGTATACAGACGCTGGTTCCAAGATGGCGTACGGCAGTTGAGAGGGATGGAAATTATGTGGAGAAATGAAAATATTGTTCCTAAAGGATGTATCTACACGCTGTAAAACTTTAAAACATGCAGAATAAAAGATGGATTTAAAACAAGTAGTGTGCATTCCTTTTGGAGTGACCCTCGTAAATCCACTCCAAATAAATAGCCCAAAATTTACATCAACAGTAATTATAACAATAAATCAGTTCTGAATTTACATCACTTAAAACTTCCGGCCTAATAGGCCGTGGTCGATGTATGAAACTTTCTCCTAACGTTTCCTCTGCGTCTGCGGGAGACTTCTTCAGAGGTAAAGCGGCTACCTAACTTTATCGAACATGCGCTATGAAGTAAATTGCTATGCATTGAGATGACAGAAGGCATAGGATAGCGATGTGGACATATTTAGATGGCGGTAGTATGCGTATACAAGTTGCAAAAGGGCAGTAAATTAGTGTAGCTGTCATTTGTACTCAGATCATTCACATAAAAACATTTCCAACGTGATGAAGCCTGCACGACGGGAATTAATAGACTTGAAACGCGGAAATGTATTTGGTGATAAACGCATGGGTCATTCCATTTCGGATATCGTGAGGGAATTCAGCATTCCGAGATCCACAGTCTCAAGAATGCAACGACAAAACCAAGTTTCAGGTATTACCACTCACACGGACAACGCAGTGGCCGACGGCCCTCCCTCAACGACAGAGAGCACCGGCAAGTGCGTAGAATTGTCAGTGCCAACAGACAAGCAACTCTGCGTGCAATAACAGAAATCAGTTTGGGACCCGAGAAGAAAGTATCCGTCAGGACTGTGCGGCGAAATTTCGCGTTCATGAGCTATGGAAGGAGACGACCGAAGCGAATGCCTCTGCTAACAGCACGACGTAAGTTGCAGCTCCTCTCCTGGGCTCGTGACCATATCGTTTGAAACCTTGATGGGGTGACAAACCGTGGCCTGGTCAGATCGGTCTCGATTTCAGTTGCTAAGAACTCATGATAGGTTTCGAGTGTGGTGCAGACCCCACGTGGCCACGGACCAAAGTTATCAAAACCACATTGTGCAAGTGGGTGGTTGCACCATAATGGTACGGGCTGTGTTCACATGGAATGGACTGGGTCCTCCGGGCCAGCTGAACCGATAATTGACTGGAAATGGTTATGTTCGGCTACCTGGAGACGACTGGCAGCCATTCATGGACTTAATGTTTCCTAAGAACCATGTAATTTTTATGAATGAAAATTCGCCATATCAGCGGGTCACAATTGGTCGCGATTAGTTTGAAGAACATTCTGGGCAATCCGACCGAATTATTCGTCCAACCAGATCGCCCGACATGTATCCCATCGAACATTTATAGGACTTAATCGGGAGGTCCATTCGTGCACAAAATCCTGCACCTGCTACACTTTCGCAATTATGAACGGCTATGAAGACAGCAAAAAAAAATGGTTCAAATGGCTCTGAGCACTATGGGACTCAACTGCTGAGGTTATTAGTCCCCTAGAACTTAGAACTAGTTAAACCTAACTAACCTAAGGACATCACAAACATCCATGCCCGAGGCAGGATTCGAACCTGCGACCGTAGCGGTCTTGCGGTTCCAGACTGCAGCGCCTTTAACCGCACGGCCACTTCGGCCGGCATGAAGACAGCAACCTTCAGTATTACCTCAGAGGAATTCCAACGAATTGTTGAGTCCATACCACGTCGAGTTGCTGCTCTACTCCGGGCAAAAGGAAGTCCGATACGATATTTGGAGGTATCCTATGATTTTTGTCATCTCATTGTAATAGATCTCGCATCGTGTTGTAAAAATACCGCTGCAAAATAAGCGAACAAACTCCTTTGCCTTTCGAAAATTTTGTGTACTTCCTAATGTGACTCTCACAATTCGGAACCCAATAATTATCATCGATGTTTGTTTTTAATGAATTAATGGTTAACACAAATGTGTATCTATTGAAGCTATTTTAAAGAATATTTATATGTCATAGCTTTGTTAACAGTTTATTGGTTTAAGCATTTGTTTATATGTTTTGCATTTCACGAAGTTGACCCCGAAATGGTATGATGTATTAAATACGCCTGATATCCACCTGTGTGCCGGACAGGGCTCTTTTAACTCGGTTACCTCCATTTTGCGGCCAGTGCGCTACTAGTTCCCCTACCTGAGTATGCCGCAGACACTTTTAACTTCTCATGGGTTTCGACTTGATCGTTTCAAACTTCGCACGGCTTTTGTCACAGGCTAAAGGAAATTGGAAGAAATGTAGGTCATAGGTTTCTGAGGCGCGAACTCGTTAAACCGACACAGAGAGAGAGATAGATAAATAGTTAGAGAGAGGGATATATCTTAGCGAGAGATAGGAGTGGTTCCCGGGACGGTGGGGCCCTGAGCTGAGTTTGAGATTGAATCCATTTACTGGTATGAAGGTCCTTCTGTTTTCGCTCCTGTTGGTCTTCTTCTGACTTTTACGACCACAACGATATTAAGTTTCGAGACCGGAAGGAATCTCTCACCTTCCACTCAGACAAAAGCCGCCCGCAATCTACGGGAATTGTGTGACATGTGCGTAGACATAAAGTCCAACTCACCTCCGGAAACCCACCAATGACTTTCTGAATGCATTTAAGCCAAATAGGTACTGTAATACATGAAACAACACATTATATATCAGGTGGCCATAATATTTTTGTTCATCAGTGCAGTTTAAGCGTTGTGGAGCGTCACAGCTTTTTCGGACTCTGTTTGTTATCCCGTTAAGTTATCAAAGTCATTAATCATCAGTGTAAACTGAACGCACGGACTAGACCTAATAAATAACGTGTTGAAATTTACGCTATGGACTCCGTTTTGGGGAAATGACAAGTTGTTGGCGTTGGTTTACTGTCGATTCCGATGAGAGCAATTCTGCTCACCCTCTGCTGTGCCTTCCTGCTCATGACAAATATTATTTCGTTGCACAATTTTCTATTGGTTTTGATATTATCCTATATTCATCCGACCAGAAATCTTCTTATAATGGTACCCCTAAATTACTAGAGGAAACTATCATGTTGGGTCCTACAACAAGGAAACTGTGAATTCCCTACAAATCCAAGTTCTTCTTTGCTACTACTCCGTGTTGACTGATAATGTTACTCTGTCATCGACAGGGTGCTAAATCTTTAAGCTGCTTTTCCTCGAGTCTCATTGAGATGTACACGAGTTTAGTTTTACTGTGGCTGAACGAATGTGCCTCTCTTGCAGTCCAGTTATATGGAAAGCCTCAGCACTCAGAATGTTGGTCTTATGAAGTAAATCTTGTCGCTTCAGTTTCAAAGAAATAAAATTTGTTTATCGATATAAAACGAGAGTGTATAGAAGAGTGCGTTTATTTATTTATTCAAACAAATGTGACTAGGGTCATCAGGCCCTCTCTTTATCTGACCTGGATTTCACGGATACCGTACAGTTTTACATTATAGTTACCTACGAAATAACAATTTTAATATGACAAATAGTACTAAAATGGTTAACGTGTCTACAGTGACAACTTGAGTAAATAATACCGACTGACAACCAGTGAAATTAATACTGGCAGTACTAATAATAATAACGACAAGAATAACAACAATGACAGTGGCAGATGCAAAAGGAATTTACAGGAGTACAAAATACATGTTTTCTCATATGTCGAGTTCTGGGGAAAGGAAATTTATGGAAATCGCACCAGCTAAGAATAGTTTATTGATTGTGTAAAGAGGCTACTAAGACATCTGGAAACGAGTGACTTTTGTCTCCACTAGACACTGCAAGGTCATCACTGCGTCGTTTCCAGGGGTGCTTTTATCGCGTCCTACAAAATAAAAGATACTATTAAAATGTATGAATAATCCCAGCATGCCGACTGCTGCCCTATCTCCTGCTTATCTATGTACATCCTAAGAACTAGAGCGTTTGAGCTGTTTTTCAAGTCTTATCGCCTATTTTTTCTCTCAGTTCTGATTTCAATTTCCATATTCCGGAGGATTCGAAGTACCGCCGAGTTACGCAAATGCTTTCTCACAGAAGTGGAAGGAAGAATATCTTGCATTTAAAATGAGACCCATTCTAAATTTAATCTTAAACTACTTTCGCACTGGTCTAGTTATTTTTATCTGTATAAATCATCACGAGAGGAATTTCCATACACGTTTTGGAGGCAACTTACTTTACTTCAGGTTTGATACGTTTCTTCTTGAAGCTAACGGTCACCAGACCCTAATAAGACATATTTTCATTCAACACATGTGTTATACCTAAAATAACTTTTTACATGATGTTAAGATATAGTTACGTTTCGGACTTTGCGACTGTAGTTCCGTTTTGTTGATAAAACATTATTACTTACAGTGAGTAAGAAAACTGGTAGTTTTAATAGCAAACTATATTCCTACACTTGTCATATCTCCAGATCAATTAAGAGCAGCTATAAACTATGGGGAGTAATTTTGTGAAGGTTTCTAAAAAGAAACTGCTGAGGAATCGTTGCCATGGACAACAGCTTAAACGTATATAAGGGTAATTTTGCTACTCAATGCGATCTGGGCTACAACAATTTCACATTTAATATCGTGCCACTACAGGTACGAAATGAATGCGATGGTGGAACAGTGATAAGAATTGGGATGTTCGATTAATCTTTCCAGCAATTAATTCCGTGGTTTACTAGATCTGCATTGTAGGAGGAGAGCTTACTTGTTGCCCTTGTGTGACAAATCACAAAAAAACAGGATAAAAAATAAGGTACATTCAAAGTATTGGAGAATTTATGCCGTCGACTGCAGATAAAATTCGGAGGCTTTCACAGTAGCAAGAACCATTAGTTAGGAGAAGGGGTGAAGCCTCCGTTTGTTTTCATATTTTCAACAGTACCGTGACTAAGGTACTGCTTGGTGGCACCAAGCCGATCACTTATACACGGGAGGGTTAGATGCCATTGACTTGAAGTGACTGAGATGGCTATAAAACTATGATCAAATGTTCGTCGTGAATAATTACGTAGATTGCACATGGAGGAAGAGAGGATAACGCAGTTTTCACACACTGAAATCGAAAATTACTCTTAATGTAACTTTTAAGCACCGAAACCTACACTACTGGCCATTAAAATTGCTACACCACGAAGATGACGTGCTACTGACGCGAAATTTAACCGACAGGAAGAAGATGCTGTGATATGCAAATGATTAGCTTCTCAGAGCATTCACACAAGGTAGGCGCCGGTGGCGACACCTACAAGGTGCTCTCATGAGGAAAGTTTCCAACCGATTTCTCATACACAAACAGCAGTTGACCGGCGTTGCCTGGTGAAACGTTGTTGTGATGCCTCGTGTAAGTAGGAGAAATGCGTACCATCACGTTTCCGACTTTGATAAAGGTCGGATTGTAGCCTATCGCGATTGCGGTTTATCGTATCGCGACATTACTGCTCACGTTGGTCGAGGTCCAATGACTGTTAGCAGAATATGGAATCGGTGGGTTCAGGAGGGTAATACGGAACGCCGTGCTGGATTCCAACGGCCTCGAATCACTAGCAGTCGAAATGACAGGCGTCTTATCCGCATGGCTGTAACGGATCGTGCAGCCACGTCTCGATCCCTGAGTCAACAATAATCTGCACGAACAGTTCGACGACGTTTGCAGCAGCATGGCCGGCCGCGGTGGCCAAGCGGTTCTAGCTGCGTCAGTCCGTAACCGCGCGACTGCTACGGTCGCAGGTTCGAATCTTGCCTCGGGCATGGATATGTGTGATGTCCTTAGCATGGACTATCAGCTCGGAGACCATGACTGCGGTTACCCTTGACGCTGCATCACAGACAGGAGCGCCTGCGATGGTGTACTCAACGACAAACCTGGGTGCACGAATGGAAAAACTTCATTTTTTTCAGATGAATCCAGTTTCTGTTTACAGCATCACGATGGTCACTTCCGTGTTTGGCGACATGGGAGTGAACGCACATTGTAAACGTGTATTCGTCATCGCCATACTGGCGTATCACCCGGCGTGATGGTATGGGGTGCCATTGGTTACACGTCGCGGTCACCTCTTGTTCGCATTGACGGCACTTTGAACAGTGGACGTTAAATTTCAATGTGTTACGACCCCCCCCCCCCCCCCTTCATTCGATTCCTGCGAAACCCTACATTTCACCAGGATAATGCACGACCTCATGTACAGGTCCTGTACGGGCCTTTCCGGATACAGAAATTGTTCGACTGCTGCCCTGGACAGAACGTTCTCCAGATCTCTCACCAATTGAAAACGTCTGGTCAATGTTGGCCGAGTAACTGGCTCGTCACAATACGCCAGTCACTACTCTTGATGAACTGTGGTATCGTGTTGAAGCTGCATGGGCAGCTGTACCTGTACACGGCATCCAAGCTCTGTTTGACTCAATGCCCAGGCGTATCAAAGCCGTTATTACGGCCAGAGGTGATTGTTCTGGGTACTGATTTCTCAGGATCTATGCACCCAAATTGCGTGAAAATGTATTGAGTGTCAGTTCTAGTATAATATATTTGTCCAATGAATACCCGTTTATCATCTACATTTCTTCTTGGTGTAGCAATTTTAATTGCCAGTAGAGTATAATGATGATGTTGCATCCAGTGGAAAACAACATTTCTCTGATTCATTTTCGGTTGTGCAGTGTTGGGCATTGTTGTGTTGCATCAGCCAGGCATTGCTGTGTCGCCCGTAGGATAAGAAAAACAGGAAATTTTAAAGGAGCCCACATATTAAGTCGAACACGGGGAGGCAGCTTTGAATGTTTAAATGAAGTTGTTTTAGACATCGCAGCACAAAGGAAATAAGGAAACTAAGAGATAAATTAAATACAGTAAAAATATATAGACAATATGCAACGTGAATCACCTAAAATGGAAAGGCCTATTGATGTGCGATTCTTATACAGTAGATTCGTAATCAGGGGATCTTATTGTTAGCCAATAAGCAGATTGTAACAATACTTAGAAAGTGTATATTGTGTGCAAACATACACTTCTCTAAATGGAACAATGTGTACTGACATTAACAGCCTAAAATTTGAGTAAATTGGATGTCATTGATGTCTGTTGCAGGATTCTAGTGTGAGTCGTTTAACAGATGTCGTATTTTTAAAAGTTTCCACACCGACACTTGTTTGTGCCATTCAACCTCCGTCGTTGCTATTTTTATTTTACAGTGTGCTTGTGTGTCCCTTGAGTGCACTGCGACTTGCTAGTCAATGAAAGTGCACAAGCAGTAGGTCGTGAGTGGGTGACGCCATTTACCTATGTAGAAAAAGCCGATATGATCATAGTGTTTTCGTTCTTGTATGGTAGTTGCGGCAAGATATTCCAATAGAGGTCATCCATCTCGACAATTATTTATCAACCTCTTCAATCAGTTACGTGAAAGTGGTAGACACTGTAACAGAAGGCCACAGGTGCCGACAAAAGAGGGGGAAATGAAGGTCTCTCAGCTGTTGCACTTCATCCGCACATTAGCTTCCCGTAATCTCACGAGGAATTGGCACGAGTCAGGCCAGTGTCCTAAGCATTCTGCATCGACATAGGTTCCGTCCCTAATGCATCTCTCTCTCCCTCAAGAGCTGCATGGAAACGTTTATGTGAATCGTGTTAACTACTGTACATGGGCATTAAGACAGGATACTCCAGACGCATCACGTACCATGTTTACTGATGAAGCCACAGTTAACAAACATGGGCAGTAAACCGCCGAAACATGCACTGTTGGTTCCCGTTGGCTTCGTCAGGTGGGACGTCAGCGTCTATGGAGTTTAAAAGTGTCGTGTGAGTCAGTCAACCATCAGCTCGTAGTCCTGTTTTTCATAGACGGAACATTCAACGCGCCTAAGTATTGCAGCCTCGTTACAGAGAGTTTGCCACGTTTGGTAGAAGATGTTCCTTTGCGGACTAGGAGGAACCTGTGGTACCAACTTGATGGCTGTCCAGCCCATAGTGCAAGAATTACAACAGCATCTCTTCAGGAATTGTTTCCAAATCTTTCGACTGGACGCAGAGAACCTTTACCTTGGTCGGCCCGGTATTGTTTTTCAGTGTATGCTGCCACAGATATCGTACGAGTTTCCAAAGTCGGTATCTCGTAAACGACTCACACTAGAATCCTGCAACAAGTAACACTGATGTTCTAATTTACGCAACTTTTAGTTTGTAAATGCCAATAGGTATAGTTCCATTTAAAAAGGGTATTTATGCAAAAAAAATCACTTTCCAAGTATTCTTACAATGTGTTCATTGCCTAACAGCCTCTGACGTCCAATCCATTCTGTGGAAACTGTGCATCAATAGCGCTTTCCATTTCCGCAGTATTTTCGTGCAAGTTTTAGCTGATTCCCCCAGTATCTGCTAGAAAAGATACCAATTACTAGAACAATAGCAATGGAAAAGTGAAATTATAAGCCAGTTGGGTAAGGTAAATGACACAGCCTACACCCGGCTTTCGTCGAAATGTGGCCGGCAGAACGGCGCACAATGAGACGCCAGACGTGGAGCAGCTGTGATCGATAACGGAAGCGTTGGGTCGCGAACGTGAGCACGTTGACGACGTAGTGCAAGTTTTTAAGAATTAAAGACGGTGGCGTGGCGTGATTCTGGTCTGAGCATCAGAGTGCAGTTTTGCGCACATTGAGAAAGAGATTCAGGGTTAATACATCGCATGGAACGTTTGGTGCAAAAATAGTGTTTATGTGCTTGCTTCGCAACTCTATTAACTAACTTATGGCAATAGCATGAAACCCGTAATGCGATAAGGAACTCGGTGAAATCACACGCGGTTTACTTCAGCACCTCTTTGTATACATGCTGTTATGTATCCACGGGGGACTGCCCAAATGAGTCAGTACAACAGCTGACGGGTTATTTTCTTAATTGATTACAAACACTTCTACTAATCCGCTCGCAACCATCCACCTCCAAATCCATCTTCAAGCGCCTGTCCAGTACGCGTATTCGATAGACGTCAAAATGTAAGGCATTCGTGTGGATGCAGTATGCTGTATTGACTGCCCCTGAGGATGCTGCGTAGTCGAAATCGCCAAGAAGATAATGTTGCGGTCTTCAGTCCGATGACTGGACTGATGCAGCTCCACTGATACAGCACACTATTAATCTATCCAAAGCAAAGCTCTTCAAATACAAATTACTTCAGCAACCTACAACCATTTGAACGTGCTTGCTACATGCATCCCTTGGCCTCCCTGACTGTAGTCTGTATGATTTGTCCGCCCCCCCCCCCCCCAAACATCACTCTCAAACTGGCTAGTCCTTGAAGACTCAGATTGTGTCCTATCGACCGACAGCGTATTTTTGTTATGTTGTATCATAAATATCTTTACTCCCTATTGAGATTCAATACCTCTTGATAAGTTACACGATCTTCCTATCCAGTCTTCAGCAAACTTCCGCAACACCACAATTCAAAAGCGTATACTGTCTTCTTGTCTAAATTGCTAATCATCCACCTTTCACTTCCAGACAAGACGAACTGTGTAATATCCATCAAACTGTGAAAAATGGACTAGTGCCCAGTGAGTCGACGCTTAAGAGTATCTGTTTAATCAGTTTATACTTTTTTCGTTGCGGCAGATTTCAATCACATACATTCTCCTCCGTAAGCGCCCACCTACGTAGGGAGAAATGGTCGTCAAAATATAATAAGAGAAATCAGAGCTCGCAAGGAAAGATTTAAGTGCACGATTTTCCTGCCCGCTGATCGAGAGTGGAACGGTAGAGACATAGTTTCAAGACGGTTCGATGAACCCTCTCCTTCGAACTTAACTGTGAACTGCAGAATAGTCATGTAGATATATAATTAACTGATTTAAAATCTGAAGAATTTTATTTTCTATAAAACAGTTCCATCTGAATAAAACTCGTTTTATTGCATTGAAAGTCTCGACAGCTAAAAAAAGTATTTCAGCTGCTGCGACATCAAATACGCTGAGCAAAGGGTTACTTTCCACTTTTATTTAATTTTGAAGCTAGACTGTTACCAGATTGTGAGAATGTCTGTGGTTTCAGATTTTTTAGGTCTGGAGATTGTCTGTGTTTCCACTTATACTGCAGAACCGAGCAGTTCTGACTATATGATGCCAATATCGTTCCAATAATTACGATCGATTCTTAGTTTTGATAATTACCTCGGTAGCCGCTCCCACCTAAAGCGCGACGATTCTCCTTTACACGGGAAACTCGTCGTGAATGCAAGGCTACCGTCCTTTAGAAAGGAAAAGCGTTCAGGAGTGGGGAAACAAAGAGGGGCCGTGAAACTCTGCCAGCCGGCGACACAGGTAACCCTCAGGCGACCCCGTGCTGCCCGGAATACCGATCGTAGACCGTTTTCCATTCAGTTCAATATTGTCACCTGTGTCAGCGGCTACACATGCTCGTCCCTCGAAAGAACTCCTCTGGCCTTCTTTATTTAACACAACGACGTCGGTTTCTTGTATTTTGCCTTCTAGTATCTCACTTCGTTCGTCAATTTACGCACTATGACACAATGAGAATTTTGCATTCGCATCTGTTTCCGCAAGGAGAGATGCACCTCGCCCATACAGAGCTGCCACCTTGAGTTTATGTAACGAAAGGTCCGACGGGATCAGACTGCTGCATGTATTTGCTTACTAAAACCGACTTTGTCTGCGCGTCAATCAGATCTACTGTGACCTAATGCTTATCTCATAGTTGTACTACCTTGGTCACAGTGAATGTCCTACTTGTAATGACAATGGCAGACATGACCGCGTCGTAATCAGTTATTGTTAATATATACATAGGAGTTTATTGTTTCTACAATATGGTTCATGCAAACAAACGATTATCAACACCCATTTCGTAGATTAGTTTTCGTGTTTCAGTCATAGCCAGTTTATTTCGTACGGCATTGATCTCTAGTATACCTGTCCATTGTGACCAAAGCACTTCGGAGAGGGAAGGTTTGGGTCAAAGTGCGTGCGTCCATATGCTTGTAGAAATCCGCGTAACTTCTCGATGCCGAATGGTTCATATCTTCTGACCTCCTCTTGAAGGACGAGAAGGAGGAGGAGAAGGAGAATGAGGAGAAGGTCACACAATGGTTTAAAATGTTTTGGCAAATTATTCGATCCGAAACGAATCCTGTCTGATGCCTCAGATGGGGTATACGTAGTATATTTCTTTTTAGTATGCCCAACTCTGATAATGTGACTGAGAGCAGCCTGCAGCACACTGGAATTCTCCAGTTGAAGTAACTGAACATGAACCTCTAGATTATTATAAAGTCAGTCTGCGTGTGATTGAATATCAGTTTTAGTAGGGCTCTAAATGCTAGAAATGTTTTTTATGTATTAGATAGGATGTTCTGATTTTCGCTGCATTCCAGTGTTTTCAGAGTCTTATACCCATCACTATAGCGGTCACCTAACCCCAATAGGGGAGGATCTGCAGATGATGTCTCAATAGAGTGGATGTCTACTGCTGTTGCAGATGCGGAATCGATGTCATCGTGATCATCAACATCTTTATCATATCCTTTGGCAGGAGCTCCATGTAGATGCAGCACTAGGTTGGACAGCTGACAAGTCGGGAAGCCTCCCAATACACGCGTTGCTGTGCCAGCAATATCTCTTCTGTCAGCATACTCCCACAGCTTGAGGAATGGGTGCACGTGTTCCCCTCATGGTCTGTCGTTGAAAGATATTCACGAACTTAATCTGTTGTGATTCCGCACTTAATGAGGTAGTACCTTCTTGTCTTGTGGGTAGGTCGTTATGAGTCTTACATCTGCACTTAATCTTCATAAATATTGAGCTTCACTTGCAGAAAATTGTTGTAGCTGTTTCAACACGTCATTGTTTGCATTATTATCCATTTGAGAGACTGTCTTCTAAGTTACTTTGCAATTGCGGTCTCTAAACTCTCTTGTAGCATCATGTCGTCAATGAAATTTTTGAAGTCAAGATCTGTACTGATTGGTGCTGGAATGTCGTCGAACTGTGACACTCCCCTCCCTGTCAGTGTAATCGTAAGTTGTTGAAGCCAGATTACGGCGCTACGCCAATTCCTGGTTACGGTCGGCGGGGACTTGCGTTTTAATTTGCTGTGTAACATGTCTTCTGTTACTTCATTTGCATAGTTTTGATATGGAGTTGACCAATCCATTTTAGATGAATCCACAGTGTGTTCTAGTTATTTCAATTTTAACAACACTGCATAAATTGCACAGTCTTTCCCAGGGGAGTTAAATTTTCTGTTACTGTTGCGAGATGGAATTCAGACAGGTATCTCGTTAATTTTCGTTCAAGAAATTTTATGGTGTCCCTGTGCTTATCAATGGTGGCACACTCGCTCCTTATACTTACTGATTTTCAGGTCACCTTCATTTCGGAAAGACTGTTATGTGGCTTATAAATTATAGAGTGCAGCAATCAGTCGTCCTTTTTTAGATTTTATTACGCAAATACAGATTTCTGCTAGTGGCTAGCCATTATCAATGCACTATATTCTATTCAAAGAAATGTGACTGACGCCCGAACAATAGGGACTTACATGCATCGAAAATAAAAAATTGTCCATTGATAATGGCTAGCCACTAGCCGAAATCTGGATTTGCGTTATAATATCTAAAAAAGGACGACTGATTGCTGCACTCTATAATTTATGAACTTACTGATCTTCTTCGTACGACGTATGTCGCAACATTTATAACATATTGTCACTTCGATGTACTCGTTCATTCCTAGAGCGCAAAAACCGACGTAGACCTTTTCCTTATGCTGCAGAAGCTTAAGAACACGAGGAGTGCCTTCGATTATGTGATTGTCATGGGTCTTCTCTCGGCATCCGGGCTCGGAACCTCAGCCGTACCTCTTCTTCAGAGTCCTTCTTTTGCATGTGGGCAGACAGGTTAAACTCGTATATTTCGTCGAGAAATTCATTGTAGGTCACTTCATTGGGAACACTGTACACATTATCACATGCCCGTTTTTATCCGGTGATTCGCATTTAATGCTATGTACCTGATTAGCGTTGTCTTGAAGCTTTTCGCAGCTATCATCATTATTTCTTTTCGCTATGATACCGCTATTGGCTGTCCGGTCCAGTTTGATCCTAATCTTGTCTGTCAAAAAAAAAGGTTCAAATGGCTCTGAGCACTATGGGACTCAACTGCTGTGGTCATTAGTCCCCTAGAACTTAGAACTACTTAAACCTAACTATCCTAAGGACATCACACACATCCATGCCCGAGGCAGGATTCGAACCTGCGACCGTAGCAGTCGCACGGTTCCGGACTGCGCGCCTAGAACCGCGAGACCACCGCGGCCGGCTCTTGTCTGTCCTCGGATTTGCTGCACAATAATTTTGTTCTTGACATCTTGTCGTCGGTGTAACAGATAAAGGGTATAAAGAATTTGCTGATTTCTGCATCTTAGCTGTTTTACTGAGATTTGGCTTTGGTGAAGCAGTAGCAGTGACGTGTGAAGCAACAGACATAGTCGCTTTTTCAGTCAGCTTGGAGTTCTCCTGCTCTAGAAACTCAACAAGAGCTTTCAGTGCTCCCGGATCTGATTTAGAAATTTCTTGTAGCTCCTGCATCTGACCGAGCAACCTGAAACGAAACGTTGCCCATCTGGACGCTTTTGTGGTCAGTTCGTTTGCCGCAGCAACAGGAACCCTTTTGCTTCTTAAAGGAAATTGACGATGTTATCTTAGAGTGACGCAGATGAGTCCCCAGCCATATTCAGTGGTACGTGAACATCTCATGTCACTTCGCTCGTTGGTGGGGTCGTCGAGGCACTAGAACTCACTTGCATTTTCTGCTGGCTTCAGTTATTAACACAGAGAGAGGCGCACTTTCTCGGTTGTTTAGAATTATCTCGATATGACGTTGTTGATTAACGTACCCAGAGTGGGCGCGGTTGTGCCAGACAGGGAAGGAAACTGGTGGCCGGGGGATCCTGTCGCAGATCTGTCTCCTAGGTGTGCTGCTGTTACTGCTGCTGGAGTCGAAGCGAAGCGTGGCTGGTGCGATGCAGGTGTTGATGATGTGGGACTATCCGCCACTTCTCAACGTACGTGGCAAGCTAACGCATCTTGAAACATTTCTGGATATTCTTTGCCTAGTTTACGAGGTCTACGGATCCAAGCAATAACGTACTGCACTGCTAAGCACTTAAGGCGTATGTGTCTTCAGGCACTGACTGTCAGTAACAACTTATTCCCGACGAAAACGACACCGAAACATGGACTCGTCTCACGCGGTGACCATTGCGGCGAACATCTTGAATTGTGAGACGACGGTGCCATACAATAACGCTAATAGCCATAAGTGTTTGGACGCAAAGCGATTACAGAATCAAAGGTGTTCATACCATCTGCCACTTTCATTTCTGCCCTCCCTGTAACAATGTACGGGATATAAGCGAATAACGGAGTCTCAGCCGAGTAATAATAAAGAATAAAGTTAGTCGTATTTTAAGTCTGATTAGTCGGGAAAGAGCAGCTCTGACTGATCGTTACAACCTGTCACATGAGCGGTCATAAAGTGCATGTAATCGCCGTGGGGTTCTAAATAAGACAGACTAACGATAGTATGCTAATGTTACCAGGACCTTCATGTGATGGATCAAAGATGTACCCTCTGTACGAGAGCCGGCATTTGAAACGCCAATGACTGTCTGCTCTACCCACAACGTCCGTTAGTTCAGAGTTCCGAGAAACTATGCGCTGGTTACGAGATCCACTAAACGATGGGAAAAAAAATCATGCATTGGCTACAATTATTTTCAAATCACTGGTCTATGATAACATGCCCTCGCTACAGGGAAGTCTATCATGATGAACCTACAAAAGCACGCGCTTATTTCGAAACGGCCTAATTTAGTGAAATGCAAACAAGAGTTGGTCAGTGCGATTTTTAAAGAAACGAATATCATTTTGGCCATCAGCAGTAAACTTCCAACCATATAATCTTTTCCCGTCATAACATTCCACTGTAACTATTGGGAACACTTAAGCACCTTTCTGCTTTCAAGAGTAAAGAAGCGAATCATAGAGCATGCCTGACTATATGCGTGTGCCATCTAGCAGGTGCAGCGCATACTAATGTTGCGAAGTGACAGTAATGTGCTGCTTCCTCATGGCTAAAGCTACAACTAATGGTGCTGTAGAAATTCATAAACCATATTTGTAAAGGATGCAAATGTAATACTCGGGCAAACAAATTTGACACTTGGCGGAGTGGTTGATGGGACCGACTGTCAATCGGAAATGATTTTACGGTCGCTTCCACCAGGCATCTCTCCGAGTGTTTCTTCGAATTATTTTGTTCAAAGGATTGTATTATTAAGAATAAGTTATGTGTTTCTCATAGTTAAGGCGATATGGCACTGGCATTAAGGAATATTCTGTAGAAAAATCCCCATGGATGTGTTCGTGCGACCATTTCCCGCCATTTTCAGTAACAGCGATCTAGAATATAAATGGCTCTGAGCACTATGGGGACTTAACATCTATGGTCATCAGTCCCATAGAACTTAGAACTACTTAAACCTAACTAACCTAAGAACAGCACACAACAACCAGTCATCACGAGGCAGAGAAAATCCACGCCGCTGGTGGTCATGGAAGGCGCCGTAATGGCTACACGATACGTGAACGCCATCCTCCGACCGATAGTACAACCATATCGGCGGTATATTGGAGAGGCATTCGTTTATATGGACGACAATACGCGCCCCCGTCATACACATCTTGCGAATGACTTCCTTCAGGATAACGACATCGATCGACTAAAGTGGCCAGCATGTTCTCCAGAAATGGATCCTATCGAACAAGCCTGGCATAGATTGAGAAGGGCTGTTTATGTACGACCAACCACTCTGAGGGATCTACATCGCATCTCCATTGAGGAGAGGGACAATCTTGACCAACAGTTCCTTAATGGACTTGTGGATAGTATGCCACGACGGATACAGACATGCTTCATTTCAAGAGGACGTGGTACTGGGTATTAGAGGTACCGATGTGTACAGCAATCTGGACCACCACAACTGAAGGTTTTGCATGTTGTACCACCATACAGCGAGACCTTCAGATGTGGTGGTCCAGATTGCTGTACACACCGGTACGTCTAATACCCAGTACCACGTCCTCTTGGATTGATGCATGACTGTATTCGTCGTGGCATACTATCCATAAGTTCATCAAGGCACTGTTGGTCCAGATTGCCCCACTGCTCAACGGCGATTCGGCGTAGATCCCACAGAGTGGTTGCTAGGTCAGGTCGTCCATAAACAGCCCTTTTCAATCTATGTCAGGCATGTTCGATAAGATTCATATCTGGAGAACATGCTGGCCACTTTAGTCTAGCGATGTCGTTATCCTTAAGGAAGTCATTTACAGCATGTGCACGATGCGGCGCGAATTGGCGTCCATGAAGGAAAATGCCTCGTAAATATGCTACCGATATGGTTGCACTATCGATCGGAGGATGGCGTTTACGTATCGTACAGCCGATATGGCGCCTTCCATGACCACCAGCGGCTTACGTCGACCCCACATAACCGACCCCTATACAGCAGGGAAGCTCCACCTTGCTGCACTCGCTCGACAGTATTTCTAGCCGGCTCCTGTGGTCGAGCGGTTGTAGGTGCTTCAGTCGGGAGCCACGCAGCTGCTACGGTCGCAGGTTCGAATCCTGTCTTGGGCATTGATGTTTGTGATGTCCTGAGGTTAGTTAGGTTTAAGTAGTTCTAAGTCTAGGGGACTGATGACCATAGATGTTAAGTCCCATAGTGCTCAGAGCCATTTGAACCCCCTCCGTCTAATAGGCGCTGTTCATGCATGTTTGTTTACATCTTTGGGCGTGTTTAGTGACATCTCTAAACAGACAAAGGGACTGTGTCTGTGATACAATATCCACAGTCTATCTTCAGGAGTTCTGGGAACCAGGGTGATGCAAAACGTTTTTTGATGTGTGTACTTTGCAGTCTCTCTAGCATGCAACAAGTCTGCAGCCGGGGGAATAATCACTCAGTTTCAAAAGTGCGAGGTTTCTAAATCACATCGTGCTGTCCGTACCCATATTTTCATTTCCACGTAATTCTAACAACAGATTCACTAATTTCTGGCAGTTTAATTTAAGACACTAAGGAATTAATGATATTAGTTGCCAGGGGGCATTGATTTAAAGAATTGGGGAAAGATGAAAATATGAGCTGGACGGGATTCAAACCCAGGTCTCCTGGTTACTAAACGGATGCACTGACCACAGCGCCATCTTGAGACATCAGTCATCGCAACTGCTCGGACTGCCTCCTATCAGACACAAATTCTCAAGTTATCCACATACTACTGGTGTAACGTTCCTTGTTAATTATCCTCATCACTCATCATCCTCATTATTCATTTCGCCGATTCCTGTAGTAAGACTTCCTCTGCAAAGGAGTGATCAGTTGGTCGTTCTTAAAGATCGATAATGCATCTTTATTCGAAATTCAATTTACTTTCTGCAGAGTTATTCCCTTTGTATGAATCCTAACTATACAGGGTTGTCCATTAATAGTGACCGGGCCAAATATCTCACGAAATAAGCATCAAACGAAAAACTACAAAGAACGTGTCTAGCTTGAAGGAGGAAACCAGATGGCGCTATGGTTGGTACGCTAGATGGCGCTGCCATAGGTCAAACGGATATCAAATGCGTTTTTTAAAGAGGAACCCCTATTTTTTATTACATATTCCTGTAGTACGTAAAGAAATATGAATGTTTTAGTTGGACCACATTTTTCGCTGTAATAGTCACAAACGTGTAAGTACGTGGTATCACGTAACATTCCGCCAGTGCGGACGGTATTTGCTTTGTGACACATTACCCGTGTTAAAATGGACCGTTTACCAATTGCGGAAAAGACGATATCCTGTTCATGTATGGATATTGTGATCAAAATGCCCAACGGGCGTGTGCTATGTATGCTGCTCGGTATCCTGATCGACATCATCCAAGTGTCGGGACCGTTCGCCGGATAGTTACGTTATTTAAGGAAACAGGAAGCGTTCAGCCACATGAGAAACGTCAACCACGACCTGCAACAAATGATGATGCCCAAGTAGGTGTTTTAGCTGCTGTCGCAGCTAATCCGCACATCAGTAGCAGACAGTTTGCTCAATCGGGAATCTCAAAAACGTCGGTGTTGAGAATGCTACATCAACATCGATTGCACCCGTACCATATTTCTATGCACCAGGAATTGCATGGCGACGACTTTGAACGTCGTGTACAGTTCTGCCACTGAGCACAAGAGAAATTACGAGACGATGACAGATTTGTTGCATGCGTTCAATTTAGCGACGAAGCGTCATTCACCAATAGCAGTAACATAAACCGGCATAATATGCACTATCGGGCAACGGAAAATCCACGATGGCCGCGACAGATGGAACATCAGCGACCTTGACGGTTTAATGTATGGTGCGGCATTATGGGAGGAAGGATAATTGGCTCCCATTTTATTTATGGCAATCTAAATGGTGCAATGCATTGGGGGTTTATGGGCGCTCAACATCGAGGTCATCAGCGATGTGTGCAATGCATGCTGATTTCCTACGTAATGTTCTACCGATGTTACTACAAGATGTTTCACTGCATGACAGAATTGCGAAGTACTTCCAATATGATGGATGTCCTGCACATAGCTCGTGTGCGGTTGAAGAGGTATTGAATAGCATATTTCATGACAGGTGGACTGGTCGTCGAAGCACCATACCATGTCTCGCACGTTCACCGGATCTGCCGTCCCCGGATTTCTTTCTGTGGGGAAAGTTGAAGTATATTTGCTATAGTGATCCATCGACAACGCCTGACAGCATGGGCCAGCGCATTGTCAATGCATGTGCGAACATTACGGAAGGCGAATTACTCGCTGTTGAGAGGAATGTCGTTACACGTATTACCAAACGCATTGAGGTTGACGGACATCATTTTGAGCATTTATTGCATTAATGTGGTATTTACAGGTAATCACTCTGTAACAGCATGCCTTCTCATACATGATAAGTTCACAAAGGTACATGTACGAGGTGTGGCTAGAAAAAAACCGGACTAGTACTGGTGAAACAATAAAACGAATGCAATAAGTCTGAAAGTCGCGTGGCCTGTCACGTGACTCTCGCTCCGCCTACTGCTCGAGTTTCATCTGCCTCCTGCACTCAGCCTGCCCGTGGCGTCTGTTTTAAGTAGTTGACGTTTCGTCTGTGCGTCGGAAAATGTTGAGTGTATAGAAAGAACAGCGTGTTAACATCAAATTTTGTTTCAAACTAGGAAAATCTGCAAGTGAAACGTTTGTAATGTTACAACAAGTGTACGACGATGATTGTTTATCGCGAACACAAGTGTTTGAGTGGTTTAAACGATTTAAAGATGGCCGCGAAGACACCAGTGATGACACTCGCACTGGCAGACCATTGTCAGCAAAAACTGATGCAAACATTGAAAAAATCGGTAAACTTGTTCGACAAGATCGCCGTTTAACAATCAGAGCAGTGTCTGAGTTAACAGGAGTTGACAAGGAAAGTGTTAGGCAGATTCTTCATGAAAGTTTCAACATGAACAAAGTGTGTTCAAAAATAGTTCCAAAGTGTCTCACAATTGAACAGAAGGAACGCCGAAGAATGATTTGTTCTGACATCCTGGAAAACATTGAAAGTGATCCCACCTTCTTACAAAATGTTATTACTTGCGATGAATCGTGGTTTTTTACTTACGATCCAGAAACTAAACGCCAATCGATGCATTGGAAAACTCCCGGTTCTCCACGACAAAAAAAAGCACGAATGTCAAAATCGAAATTCACGGCAATGATGATTGTTTTTTTTGACATCAAAGGGATTGTGCACATTGATTGGGTACCAGAGGGACAAACAGTGAATCAGCATTACTACATTAGCGTCCTGGCTACCCTACGTGAGCGAGTACGGAGAAAACGGAACGATTTGTGGAGAAAAAAGTCATGGATCCTTCACCAAGACAATGCCCCAGCTCACAGTGCGTTGTCAGTGAAGACGTTTTTGGCAAAACACAACATTCCCATCTTAGATCATCCACCCTACTCACCTGTTTGGCCCCCTGTGACTTTTTTCTTTTCCCTAAAGTCAAGTCAGCTTTGAAAGGAACTAGATTTGAGACTGTTGAAGCAGTAAAAGAAAAAGCGACGGAAGTAATGTATGGACTTACCGAAAATGATCTGCAGCATTGCTATGAACAGTGGAAAATTCGTATGGAGCGGTGTAGAGACCGAGGAGGAGAGTACATTGAAGGAGATAACATGAAATTGTAAATAATTGTAAATAAATGTTTTTTCCAGCATCAGTCCGGTTTTTTTCTAGCCGCACCTCGTATCACGTTGGAACAACCGAAATAAAATGTTCAAACGTACCTACGTTCTGTATTTTAATTTAAAAAACCTACCTGTTACCAACTGTTCGTCTAAAATTGTGAGCCATATGTTTGTGACTATTACAGCGCCATCTATCTAAAAGCGAAAAAAATGGTCCAACTAAAACATTCATATTTGTTCACGTACTACGCGAATATGTAATAAAAAATGGGGGATCCTATTTTAAAAAAAACGCAGTTGATATCCGTTTGACCAATGGCAGCGCCATCTAGCGTGCCAACCATAGCGCCATCTGATTTCCCCCTTCAGGTTAGACAAGTTTCGTTCTTTGTAGTTTTATCATTTGACGCTTATTTCGTGAGATATTTGGCCCGGTCACGATCAATGGACCATCCTGTATACACGGTCACTCATTACCAAGTGCACCGCTAACCAACAATGACCATTTTGGCCTGAATTTAATTTTCATTTTGTGTGGTAATTGCAGAAAATAATACTTTATTCAAATTGAGAATAATCATTATTTACAACAGTTCCAGTAAAAATGAGAATGGTTTTATCTTCCTCTATTTTACCACCTTTGAAGTGAATTATGTATCTTTAAGACTTTATGATACACACGAAAAAAAATTACATCAATTAACGTAGAGGGAACCACTTTCGGAGTTCTATGTAAGTCTTAATTCTTTGCACTTTCAAGCGCATAGCTAAAATGACAATTTGATGTTTGCCGCATAACACCGACAAGCTGTTGTATTATTATTGACCAGCAGTGTAGTTCACCTATCTGTAATCCGAGTCTGAAAGCGATTGAAGGTCTCCATACGCAGGAACCCGCAACGATCGGCGCCACTGTGCAACCTGAAGTCTATTCAGCGTCCCAGGAAACATTTAACGATTATTCGCAGCTACCACTCGCAACTGTAGACAGTTTTTGATGTCGCTGAGCAACAGTTATACAATAATTTTTAAATGAACACACCACCTTTTGACTTTATTGTTGTTCTTCAATTACGACCCAGGGTTTGGTCTTTCACGCCAATTTCAAGTGATTGAGTTTATTTTGAGCTTGATGTGCTGCAATGTATGTTAATGACTTAAACGTAATCATTTGAAAATGGCATAAAAGGTCGAAACTTCGGTCGTAATTTTTAAATAAACAACACTACAGTGAAATGGCGTTTTGTTCATTTAAAACTTCGCAACTGTGTTCCTTTGAGTGAACTGCATAAAAGATTATCACTGCACCGAATCTCCGAAGCTAAGATCAGCGGCCGCAGCCGCGCTGGGCGTTAAATAACGTCTTGGACTCCCTAACATAGGTCAAAGTAACTGACTCCTTCTTAATGGATTGTGAAAGTACACATGAAACATTTTGTAAACTGCACACTGATGAAATTGTCAGTATTGTATGTTCATCTTCACCATTATACATAAAAATTAATTAATTAATTAGTCGAATGGCAGCCGCATCACACGTCCGATTACCTTAAGAATTTTTTTTCACATAATGTTCATCACTATCTTCTTTGTGCAATACTGCATGCTTACGACAAAGCATGCACGTGTAATAAGTGAAATGGACATGAAACGAAAAAGACTGATGGTGAAAATGCATCAAAACACACAACACAGTCATTTACGATATTTTAGTGCCTGTGTTATTCCGAATGACGATGCAATGCTCCTTTGGAAATGCATGCATGTCCAAAGGTACATTGTATCGTAATTCGGAATAACACAGGCACTGCCATATCGTAATTATCCACCGACACCGGGCGAGCAGCTTTCAAGTAATATGCCTCCCCTGTACGTGAATATAGGTAATGGATGTAGGAGCACAGGTTATAGACACATGACTGATGACATATTGGAGTTTGGGTTTGGCGGCGAATCGTGCTCGGATAGCTTAATGGTAAGGCGAGCGCTCTCGATAAGCGGGAAATGAGGGTTCGAGTCCCGGTCCAGCACAAATTTTCATTGCAGTCATTGCATTGTAAATCTGCTGGTTGTGTCTTCGCATTTTTGAACGCATTCTCTGTGTGTCATAGTCATTTGGTTGAACTGTCGTAATAAATTACATGGCAGTACGCATATTTTGACATGTCACTCTCCTCTCAACATTATTTCAGGATTTCTAATTTTCACCCTTTCAACATCAACAAATCATGTCACTCGTAATTTTCACCCTTTCAACATCAACAAATCATGTCACTCGTAATTTTCACTTGTTTACACATTATGTCTCATATTTGTTTTGTGCATACTTTGTTGATATTAGTGTTAACTTGTAATTCTGTACTGAATGTGGATATTTCCATTAAGTGCATTGAAAGCCATAAAATATTACATATTTTACTGGCCCATGTGTAGGGTCGATAGTTAGAACCTTAATAAGGGAAGGTGGAGTGAAGTTCCCCTGTGTTGGAGAGGCAAAAGCGCGACAATGAGAAACGTAGAGGGCGTGAAGAGAGCATGCCAAATGAGTAAGAAGTACCAGTCACTCGTTAGCCAATACACGGTACACATACCGCTATGAGGCTAACGCATCTCCAGTTTCTAGGAATCGTCCCCCCCCCCCTTCGTGTACGTCCATTCTACGTTTAAAGATGTGAAATGCTAACATGGCAATCGGTAATTGTAAGAAGAGCCACATGTGAGTCATGTAAATCCTGAAGTTGCGTCTGCAAAATACTTGCCGACGTCGACATGTAGCTTCGCATCGTCGCCTCCACGAAGAGTACTACTTTCTTTAGTATTATAAAAATGCATGGATCACTGTTTATTGTGTGCTTCTTTGTGAATAAATTGACACCTTTTTAACTTGTCACTGAACCATATGATGTTAGCTGTGAAAGCATCCTAGTCCGAATCCTACAATCTGCCTCCTTCTAAAACTTATAATCGAAGACAAAGATTAGTAGTAGTGATAGCTGAATTGCCTGAGAAATAATTTGCAGGTTAAGTAGAGCAAAACGTTTTCAAGTGAAGTATTGCACAATACAGGAGCAACATTAAAAAAAAAAAAAGGTTCAAATGGCTCGGAGCACTATGGGACTTAACATCTGAGGTCATCAGTCCCCTAGAACTTAGAACTACTTAAACCTAACTAACCTAAGGACATCACACACATCTCGCCGGCCGGAGTGACCGAGCGGTTCTAGGCGCTTCAGTCTGGGACCGCGCGACCGCTGCTGTCGCAGGTTCGAATCCTGCCTCGGGCATGGATTTGTGTGATGTCCTTAGGTTACTTAGGTTTAAGTAGTTCTCAGTTCTAGGGGACTGATGACCTAATATGTTAAGTCCCATAGTGCTCAGAGCCATTTGAACCATTTTTGAATCACACACATCCATTCCCGAGGCAGGATTCGAACCTGCGACCGTAGCGGTCGCGTGGTTCCAGACTGAAGCGTCTAGAACCGCTCGGCCACACAGGCCGACGCAACATTAAAAGTTCATTAAAACAGTAATTAATTTGAAAATAAGTTGGCTCTAACAATACTATTCAACGAATTCAAAGTGAATGTTTAAGCTTTGTTTTTTATTTCATTGCTTTGTATGTGATGAGAGTATATTTCTTCAAATCAATGGTATACTTGTGCTAACATAGTCTTTATGTGGACAAAGTAGGTCTGCAGTTGATTTTGCCGTGATAACTTTAGATATTTATTTATTCATAACCATCCAGTAATAGTGTCTTGTTAATTAGTATCCTACAGTACAAAGAAAACTTAATACCATATTGAGCACTTGAGCCTACGAAGTAGCTCTCTAGGAAACTGATAGTGAAAAATTTAGGTGTTAAATATTTCAGTTACCTTCTTCAACAAGGACCTAATGTGGACTGGCGGCCGTATTTTTACCTTACAAAACCTAGTAATAGTACTAGTATGCTTTGAGCAACGTAACTGATACGTTTCAAAATCTGCTCTTTACTGTATACTGATTATGGAATGTGTTGGGGATGAGTAAATAACTTCTAGTCCCATTGCTTAAGACAACCATCAGCGACACGATTGCGGCTAAAGTTCAGTGAAATAATAGCACTAGAGGAAGGCAGCATTAGCACAATGGACTCGCATTCTGGAGGATGACGGTTGAAATCCGCGTCCGGCCATCCAGATTTAAGTTTTCCGTCATTTCCCTTAATCGCTCCAGGCAAATTCCGGAATATTTCGTTTCAGTGAGCACCTCCGACAACCTTCTCCATGCTTAAAATATTACGCAGTGAGCTCCGTCTCTAATGACCTTGATGTCGACGGGACATAGAAGACTAATCTTTCTTCCTTTCTTATTTCAGTGACCGAATCTGCCTTGACATTCAACAGGACATAGCTTACGCCTGTACTTCCTGCGTTTATTCAACTGCGCCTTCCTGTGACTGGCCACCTGTGCATGTAGCCTAAGTGTAAGAGAAAAAACTTCTCGCCAGTTTATATTGCGTTGCCTTCAATCGTAACAGACCAGCTCCACCTCTACACTAAGCCAACCCCACCATAGCGTTCAGGTTAGCATGTTCAGTGGATGATAGCAGTGGAATACTTCTTCTAATAGTCTGTACCTCAATACTTCATTTTCTCTTTCAATTTTATAATCAAAGATTTCTTGGGTCGTATATCAACATACGTATGTAAGTCCTGTCTTACTACCCAACGTTTACGAGCATGGATTGATATAGTAAGAAATGAGGAGTTTCTCCTGAGAATCGGCGAGTAAACGAATATATGGGACACACTGACAAAAAGAAAGAACAAGACATCTGTTAAGACGTCATGGAATAATAACCATGGTACTAGAGGCAGCTCCAGAGGGTAAAAACCGTAGAGGAAAACAGAAGTTGGAATACATTCAGCAAATAAATGAAGACATAGGTTGCAGCGGCTGCTCTGGGATGAAGAGATTGGCACAAAAAACGAATTCATGGCGGGTCCCATCAAACCAGTCAGAAGATTGATGACTAAAAAAAAGTAGAAATGTTAAACTGGATTGCGCCAGAAGTCATGGCATTCATATTGCAGCACATTTCACCGATCAATTAGCGAGAAGTTTTCCGCAAACCATAGCAGGTGTGATGTAGCTGTGCTGCACCAAAAAATAGTTCCTTTAGTTGTTGTCGTTGTTGTCGTCGTTGTTCGTCTCATAATCTGTTTTCAAAACACCATCCATTCCTTTTTGGATAAAATAATCTTGGGTGTTGGATCGCATCATTGTAAACTAACTAAAACAACTAAACTGCTATCGTTTCCGCCGACTTGCTGCGGTAGTCTTCATGACGGTTCACTATTCTTTCAGTTCAGCTGATCCGTCTCTGACAGAACTACAATGTTAGCAGCAAACTTCAAGGTATTTATTTCTACCACCTGAAATTTAATTCCCGGTCGAGATATCTCCTTAGTTTCCTTAACAGCTTTCTCAGTGAACAGATTGAATAAAACCGGCGATGGGCTATAAATGTCACTCTCTCCTGGACGCTGGCTCCCCTCTCATCTCCTTCGACTCTTGTAACTACAGCCTGGTTACTGTGCATGTTGCAGATAAACTTCTAAATAACAATGTCCAGGATGGGCATCAGGTGATAGTTCGACATTTTAGATTTGTAACTAGATACTTGCTTTACTTTTATTTTCTTCTTTAACTTGCACTTTTGAATAGTTTATAATTAATAAAAAAAATTGATTTTGACTTCTCCGTGTTGTCAGTTCTAATGATGGTTCGTAAGAGTCTAAATCGGTAAATTGTTGTAAGCCGAACTAATGCAATCGAGACAATTGTGAAGAAAAACTTCCGGGATAGATTGCGTGTTATATTTGACAATGTCAAACGTAAAGGATCGTTGTTGCCGTTGTGGTCTTCAGTATGAAGACTGGTTTGATACAGCTTTACATGCTATTTCGTATTTTAGAAGCCTCTTCATCTCCGAACAACTACTGCAGCTTGCATCTATTTGAACCCGTTTACCTTATACATGCTCAGGGCTCCCACTACAAGTTTTCGACACCATCGCCCACTTCACACTTCCATCCATTAACAGTCTGACTATTAATTAATGCCTGAGAATATGTCCTATCAATCGAACTCTATTTTAGTCATGTATCGTCATAAAATTGTTTTTCTCCACACTAATTTCAGTATCTTCTCATCAGTTATTCGATCTATCAATTTAATTTTCAGAATGGTCCTGTAACTCTACATTTCAGATGCTTATGTTCTCTCCTTGGCTGAAATACTAATCTTCCACATTTCGATACCGTGCAGGGCTACATTCTAGATAAATATCTTCAGGAAAGAGTTCGCTATACCTAAATTTCTATTAGATGTAAGCAAATTCCTCTTTTTCAGAAATGCGTTTCTCACCATTATTTACCCACGTTCCACGTCCTGTGTGATTCGGACATTGTCAATTATTTTGGTACTCATCTACTATTTTTAGCGTCTCATTTTCTAATTGAATTCGCCCAGAATGGTCTGATTTAATCCAATTGCATTCCTCTACTTTTATTTCATTTCTTGAGGTTCATCTTATAATCTCTTTTCAAATCAGTACCCTTTCCCTGGAGCTACTCTTCCAAATTCCTTATTGTCTGTGACAGAATTATAGTGTCGTCGTCAAACCTCGAAGTTTCTCTTTCTACTCTCTAAACTTTTTAAGTCTTTTCCAACTTTCTCCTTGTTTTCATTCCTGCCTGTTCAGTATACAGCAATAACACCAGGTACAGGCTAAAACAGTTTCACCTGCTTCTCAATCACTGCCCCCGTTTCATGTCCTTCAGTTCTTATAATTGCAGTTTGGTCTCTGTACACGTTGTAAGTAACCTTGCGCGCCTTCTACAGGGTGTATGAAAATTCTAGTTCCAAACTTCTCGAACTTGTAGAGGGGAGTGAGTACTCATTATTTTGAATAGGTGCTACAGCCGTTTGCAGACACGTTTCCTATATAGCTTTGAAACAGGGTAGTCGTGGTGCGGCGTGCTTGCGTCGGACTGGCTGATGTCATTTGACGTCCATCCCACGTCTCCGACCTGTGTCTGTGAGTGTTGAGTATTCGTTTGCACAGTACACGAAAATGATCCTTCTGTATAACAAAGCTCACAGCAGTAGAAAACTGTTCGTCGCCTTTATCAAGATCGTTCTTCACATCGTTAGACTCCATTGCACACCCTTTGTGCCACTATCACGCATGGCTTCGAGGAAGGGGTAGCTTCACCACCAGCAGGCTTTACTCTGGTGATCTAAGGAGATGCCGCACACCCGAACTGAAAGTGGCCGTACTGCATCATATTGAAGAGAACCCGACAGCGAGTACACGAGCAACTGCACATACAGTGGATGTTTTGGCAGCACCGACTGGTATGGTGTACATGACGAACAATTATACCGAAACCAGCTCCAAAACTCCATACTGCCCCTAGCATTCACAGGAACATAAATTAGGTCGGAACCAGGTGATAGATATAGGATGGACGTAAAATGACATCATCCAATCCGCTTTAAGCACCCGTCACCTTGACTGGTTACAGACAGGGGCTCCTTTTTGTAGTAAGATGTACTCACTCCCCTCTACAGGTCCTAGAAGTCTTTAACGGGAATTTCTGAACACTCTATATATTACCCTGTTACTTCAAGGTTTTAAGTATTACGCTGTGGGAATGAGATAAAAGGTCCGGTCTCGGAAACTGACATACGGCCGGGAGAACAGTGTGCTGACCACATGCCCCTCCATATCTGCATCCAGTGCCGCCTGTGGGCTGAGGATGACACGGCGGCCAGTCGGTACCTGTGGGCCTTCATGGCCTGTGCGGGATGAGTTTAGTTAGTTTAATGAGATAAAAGGTAAGAATGAGATTTTCACTCTGCAGCGGAGTGTGCGCTGGTATGATACTTCTTGGCAAATTAAAACTGTGTGCCGGACCGAGACTCGAACTCGGGACATTTGCCTTTCGCGGGCAATTGCTCTACCAACTGAGCTACCCAAGCACGACTCATGCCCTGTCCTCACAGCTTTACTCCTGCCAGTACCTCGTCTCCTAGCTTCCAAACTTTACAGAAGCTCTCCTGCGAACCTTGCAGAACTAGCACAGTTTTAATCTGCCAGGAAGTTTCATACCAGCGCACACTCCGCTGCAGAGTGAAAATCTCATTCTGGAAACATCCCCCAGGCTGTGGCTAAGTCATGTCTCCGCAATATCCTTTCTTTCAGGAGTGCTAGTTCTGCAAGGTTCGCAGGAGAGCTTCTGTAAAGTTTGGAAGGAAGTAGACGAGGTATTGGCAGAAGTAAAGCTGTGAGGACGGGGCGTGAGTCGTGCTTGGGTAGTTCAGTTGATAGAGCACTTGCCCGCGAAAGGCAAAGGTCCCGAGTTCGAGTCTCGGTCCGGCACACAGTTTTAATCTGCCAGGAAGTTTCAGATAAAAGGTAAGGTGTTTCTACATTTGTCTTGTCATTTACAATATCTGTGCCACAAGCCCATGACGAAGCTGCTGGACTAACTGCCTTTCTTCGGCGCAGCACTGGAGTGGGAGGGTGGCCGGCTATCTCCACAGTCACCTTTCATTCCCAGGAAAAGATGCCCAGTACTAACGTGATAGCAGCTCGAGTGGAGTGTGTGGAACCATACCGTAAGGAAAAATGTCGCTCTTGTCCGCAGATTAACCCGGAACCTCCATAGGCAAAGTCTAATGTTCTACGCACTAGATTACCACGTCGTTATATAAAGCTTTCTGAACTTCTTAAGAGAGAGAAGCTTTTACTCGTATGTTGGTCCAGTGACAGCGAAGCACGAGTAAATAGTTCAGTCTCTTCACGTTCTACTCCTGTAGTGGTGCAGAGTAAACAGTGGGATACACGTCTCTAGGATTGTGATAGTATGAGAGGCCGGGGGGGGGGGGGGTTTGTTTTGTTGTTGTTGTAGTGCGGCGCGCACGTAGACGGCGAACCCCGGGGAGCTGCAGCAGGACGCTCTAAATTACAGCGCCGGACTGGTTTTTTCTTTCATTTTCGGTGCTTTGCCTCCCCCATCCCCTCACCTCCCTCAGCCAGCTCTCGCTCCGCGAGTAATTTGGCGCTCCAGTCGGCGGCTTCCTGCGGCGGCAAATTACCGGGGTAATCCCCGACGCACGTCCAGCGCTCGGACAAATGGTCAATTACTTTCGCTGAATTCGGTTCATTAGATCACGGCCGGCGTATGCCTCCCACGGGCGCCAAAAATTAATATTCCCCGGCCGCCGCTGGTGCGTCCGGATTAACGCGCGTTAGCGGCAGGCTTAGACTTTATCGCGCTGTGTCGATTTGGAGGAAACAGTGAAGGTGCTGGTGGTAGGATACAACCTGTTTAACATGCCAGATTGCTATGACTATAATATCGTAAAAGTGGAATGTTCGCTCTGGCATTTGTACGCAAAAAAGAATGGCATCCATTATACAGTTTCTTTTATTAATTTCAGACGCAATCACAGAACATGTGGTTTAATCAAGTCACTGCATGGCTGAAAGCAGTCGAGATTAAATAGTGTTGCGTGACTGTTTCTAAAGAAAACGGCTGCGCGTTTAAACTACAGCACCAGAAAGGAAAGAAAATAGCTAAGTATTATTCATTATTCATAGTATAAGAGGAAGAATAGTACAAAAGGAAGAATTTGTAGTTAATATGGAGAGAGAGAGAGGGGGGGGATCAGTTTGCTACGTTTAGTACACGCTGCTGCAGCTGTGGTAGTAACTGTTGCTTTAAGTCGGCTGAACTTAGTACTGAATTCAGTTTGGATAACAGGTACGGATATGTCATTCCGTGCTGCTCGGACACAACGAGATATATGGGCCATGCAGCCAACTTGTGACGTCACACTAGTCACTTGTCCGCCACACTTTGCGAACGTTTCGATGCCACACGACAAAGTTAACACGTTTAGTGGGTGACTTTCATTAAATGCTGATTTCCCGTGGGCCCTGCAAGGAGCCAAGATTTCGCGGATTGTGGTCAACAAGGTCACTAGTGTGACATCAGAAGTTTTTGCGGGGAGCCAGTATTTCTCGTGGACTACCATGCTTCTTCAGTTCCATGCCAGACACAATCAGTCATAGTGCCTAGCGAGTGATGCCTGGCCAGTCTTTCGGAAAAACAGTTCCATTTAGCACCGCGGAAGTTATTCCCTTATGTCTTAACGGGTGTCTTATCATCCTATCCCTTTTCGTCGTCAGTTCTCTCCACATGTCCTTTCATCGCCGAGTCTGCGGAGAACCTTACTTTAAATGACCATCAGATTTTCAACGTTATTCCGTAGCACCACAACTCAAATGCATCGATTCCGTTCTGTTCCGGTTTTCCACAGTTCACGTTTCACTACCATACAATGCTGTACTCCAAATGTACATTTTCATGAGATTTTTTCCTCAATATCAGACCTTTGTTTGATTGTAGAAGACTTCTTTTGGCCAGAAATACCGTTCATCCAGCGCTAGGCTACTATTTATGTCCGCCTTGCTCTGTCCATCATGCCTTCGTGTACTCTGTAATACCTCTTCACCTTCACTGAGGATAACCACGTCATCAGCAAATCTTATCGATATTCTTCCACCCTAAATACTAATCCTACTCTTGAATGTTTGTTTTATTTCAGTCATTGATTCTTCGATGTATAGATTGAACACTAGGGGGGAAAGACTACATCCCTGTCCTACACGCTTCTTAATCGTAGCAATTCGTTCTTCGGATGTCAGTATTACTGTTTCTTCCTCATTCTTGTGCTTGTTGTATATTTCTCGTCTTGCCCTATATCTTACCTCTATTTTTCTCAAAAATTCGAACCTCTTGCACCATTTGGCACTGTCGAACGCTTTTGCCAGGTGGACAAATCCTATGAAGATGTCTTGGATTTTCTTTAGTCTTGCCTCCATTTTCAACTGCAACGTCAGAAGTGCCTCACTGCTGCTTTTGTCTTTCCCAACAGGGGCTAAGTTTTCTTTTTAATTTTACTGTATATTATTCTTATCGCAACTTCGATGCATGAGCTGTTAAGATGACTGTGGGATATTTCTCGCAATTTGTTGGCACTTGCTATCTTTGGAATCGTGTTGGTGATGTATTTCTGAAAGACTGATGGTGTATCGCCAGTGTCATAGATTCTACACACTAGCGTGAATAGTTGTTTTGATGTCACTTCTTCAAAGGTAGACGGTAGCACGGACAAAATGAGCCGTGAGTTATCCTGTTGAAAGTTAAGGACACACAGACCTTGAAGATGTTGCGCAACTACCGGCTTTATCGCGGGAGATGCGTAACGCTGCAGCCAAAATTACCAGGTGTGGTAACCAGAGATGATCACATTGCTTACCCAGTGGTAACCAATACCACGAGCTGGCCTCATACGATTACCAATACAATCTGACAAAGTTCGCTCTCTTTGGCGCCTCCACAAAACAAGGCTTTGTAACGGAAAAACTGGCCACTAACGACAACAGAAGTTAACTGAACTGTCCTATTCGGAACATAAACGCCAAGCCCCACGACCATGAAGAGCAATAAACTCTCTGTCTCTCTCTCTCTCTATCTTTCTCTCGCTTTGAGCGGTAGTCATTACTTAAATATGGAACATTGACCATCTTTAAGGGCATCTATTTTTCGTTTTCAGTATAGGGACTGTACTAATACACACACAAGTTTAAATTAACCAGGAAAGATCACTGTACGTAGCCATGTTTAAATTCGCCGAAAGTTGAAGGCTGGTGAACTGTGTGTGTTTTACTAATAGCCATTGTTGATACGGGCACAATGCGTCTTTTGTTGTAGGTGGTTCCATTTCGCTAATAGTGGTGTCATTTCGTAAACTTCATCGTTACTTAGTTGAAAATTTAAATTGAAATAAGGCACTATTTAACTAACGCACACATATTTCAAATCGTAACAAATAGGTCCTTGGGAAGGCCGCTAAAGTCAAATTGAAACTATAGTTTGACATACTGAATTATATCACTGTTTTCCTAAATTAACAGAGATTCATAGTTTCAATTTATGTAAAAGAAAAATTAGTGCATCATATATTTACATCCCGTATGCTTTAAAAACCGCTTAGCCTCGTGGAGGCGATTAGATCCTGCACGATGTTGATTATGCCTCTTCTGAACCCATCGATTCCACATTTGTATGGCAGCGGTGCGAATCCAGTCAATGCTGTCAGTCATATCATTGTCGAAAGGTCAATATCCTATCGTTATCGAATTCCGACATGTGCTGCGGGATATTTCTCGCAATATTTACATTCAGCCTGAAGCAGTGTGGGAAACCAGAGTATATGCTTCGTTCTGAAAATATTAAACTCTACATGTGCAACATAAACAACCAATTACTTACATTGAGCATAATTAACACTTTATAAGAAAGCGTTTCTGCAAACCAAAATTACGAAAAACACTGTCCCAGCGATCGAACACAGGAATTGAATGCACTGATATACAGACGTAAGATCACAATTACACATAAAATGCAAATATCCAAATAATTTTAAATGCCTGAATTAATTCGACGGGTGTCCAGTAAAAGCTAGTGAAATTATTTATCCTTATACTTTCTACTATAATGAGTAGGGACAACAAATAAACCATACATGGCTTTCAATAGGCAAATTTTGGTATTGTGATCTACATAATAACGTCTTCATTTACGTTAGTTAAATGTTCGGATCGCGGGTAAACTTAAGATAAAAATGGTTTATAATCAACACAAGTAACGGAAATGCTGTTTGCGTGTTACAATCTACTGTGCTGTTAATACGGTATTGTGATGTGCCGTCGGAAATTCTCCATCGACTCAAGACTTATGACTCTGTCTGCCATAATTAATTTTGTTAAGCATTTCCTATTCCATAATATCCATTGTACGTTGCTGCATCACTAGCCTCATGGTAATCGGTGGGGACCTCAAGGTCGCTTACAGTGACGCCTGTCTGTAGATCCGGTTTGCTCTCACACAATTCACAACAAGGGAGCTGAGAAACGATTTAACTACTTTTTATACCCTTATCCAACACTTTATAATGAAAATTATTCACAAATTTAGTCCTAACATGACTCACAGATGACCAGTAGAACAAATTCCTTGTTCTCAGGTACGACGCTCAAAATAAGTTGTCTCACACTGTCCGCTCCAAGAGTTTAGAAATAGTAGATTCTTGTCCCACGCAGGGAAAGAAAATTTCTTCAAAATATTTTTGACGTGGTCAGACGTTAGTTTACCAGATCCCGATGCTGTCACAAGATGATTTGGAACTTCAAAGCTGCGCGGACTGCCGCGCGGTTTGAGGCGCCATGTCACGAATTGTGCGGCCCCTCCCGCCGGAGGTTCGAGTCTTCCCCCGGGCACGGGTGTGTGTGATGTTCTTAGCATAAGTTGATTTAAGATAATTTAAGTAATGTGTAAGTCTAGGGACCGATGACCTCAGCAGTTTCGTCCCTTAGGAATTCACACATATTTGAACATTTTGAACTTAAAAAAGAGTCTCGAATTCTCGGTCCAAGTTCTCCATTGGTTTCTTCTAAAAGTATGGAAAGGGTCATAATCAGTGGAGAGTTCCAGCCGAGAATTCTAAGATCCCTTTTCGAGGCCCCAAATGATCTTGTGACGGCATCGAAATATGGTAAACTAACGTCTAACGACGTGGGAAGATGTTTGACAGGAGTTTTCTTTCACAATCGGGAAGGAAAATTTGTATTTTTGCTGGATTCTTGGGGTGGTCAGCGTGAAAGATCCGTTGTGAGCGTCGTATCTGAGGACAAGGAAACTGTTCGGCTGGAGATTCGAAAAGGCTTGACGGGACAGGTACAGCTGCTGGACGGATACGGCTTTCGAAGTTGAAAGAATTTGGTGAGATGATTTTCAATTCTAGTCCTGTTGGATGATTATGATGTTAATGTCCATTTGAGAAACAATATAATCAACCTGCAGCCACTACTACATAATCAGTTCTCTTCCCCGAGGGTTTCCAGTGGATTCAAATATGCCTGCTACAAATCAGGATATTTAGAGGATTGCCCACCATAAATTGAGAATCCTGTTCTTTTTCATATTGTATTGCCCGCCATCTTCATTATATAAAGAAATTTCGTTCATCTTAAGCGCATGGTGTAAGAAAAGTTAAGTTTTACGCATTTTAATTACAGATTATCATATTGCAATGTTTTTGTTTCATAGAATTACTTATTATTTTCAATCAACCAAATTTTTGTATGCGAAACGGTAAAAGAAGAACAAAAGAAATGAATTTAATACATAAAATGACAGTTTAAAACATAAAACAAACTTAAGTAAACAAATGATTGGAATAATAATGAATGATTAGATATTTTAAGTAGGTGTGCTACAAATACTCCGACAAAACACTGTGTACAATTTATTTTCCAGAAATGCTGTTTCAGCAACAGCATTGTCACACATGGATGATTGTGGTTTCATTAATTTCCGTGTACGAAAAGTTTTCATTCTGAATAATTTATTAATAGAGGTTGGGTGGCTTGCAGAATTTCTTATTATTACGAAAGGTGATTACACAGTTTTCAAGAACGTAATTACATACCAGATTTTATATGAAACATATGATTTATATTTCATGGTTTCAAAGATATTCTCTATAAGCCTAATGAGCCAAATTACCTTTCAGCACGTGCTTTGCCCCTAAAAAGTTAAACTGGGCAAAAAGGAAAAAATACATATTGTATTATTTCGGCGCTGTACATATCCGCGAAGTTTCATCAATGTCATTTGTTACACCCAGAAGTGCTCCCTTGTCACTTTTTATGATTGCCATATCATCCATAATAGTAAAGCTGATGATTATCACGTAACATGAAATTTACACAGTACAAAAACATTTAAACGATATTTCAGTGTGTATTTTTCATATACTTGAGAATATTAACACTATAAGGAGACATGTTGTACAGAAAAAATAAGAAAGTTGTGTATTAATTTTTGAAGGACAGCACGAAAATTGCATATTCCTAGATATCCGGAAAGCGTTTGGCAAGGTGCCTCACTATAGAGTGTTAAAGAAGCTACGACCATACAGAATAGGTTACCGGACATGCGAGTTGCTCTAAGACTTCTTACGTAATAGAACCCAGTACTTTGTCCTCGACGGCACGTCTCCATCAGGGACAAGGGTATCGTCAGGTGTGCCCCAGGGAACTCTGAATGAACCACACTTGTTGTCTGTATATATGAATGATCTGATGGGCAGGGTGACCAGCAATCTACTGCTGTTTGCTGACGATACAGTAGTATACTGGAGGGTATGGTCGTTGAGTGACTGTAAGACGATACGTGATGACTCAGACAAAATTACTAGCTGGTGTGATGAGTGTCTGCTTTTTCTATACATAGAAGAATATAAGTTGAAGCAGATGGGTAGGAAAAACAACCCCTTAACATTCGAATACAGCAGTAATAATGTATGTTTGAGACAGTCACGTCGATTAAGTATCTTGGCGTAAATTTGCAAAGCGATATGAAATTGAACTAGCACAGAAAGATGCTAGTAGGACAGGCTAATTGTCCACTTCGGTTTTTTTCGGCGAATCCTAGGAAACTGTGGTTTATCTGTAAGGAGACCGCGTAATAAAACACATGTTGACCCATTCCTGAGTACTGCTTGAGTGTTTGGAGTAAAGGAAGACATCGAATAAATTTGGAGGCATGCTACTAGATAAGTTACAGGTAGGTTCGATCAACAAGCGAATGTTGCGTATATACTTAGTGAACTCAAATGGAAACCCCTGGAGTGAAGACGACGTTTATTTCGCAGAACACTGTTGAGAAAATTTAGAGAACCGGCATTTGAAGCTGACTGCAGAGCGAGTTTTCTGCCACCGTCATACATATCGTACAAGGATGAAGTAGGTAAGATAAAAGAAATTAGGGCTTGTACGGAAGCATATAGACAGTCATTTTTCTCTCACTCCGCTTATGAGTGGAACAGGGAAGAAAATGACAACCAGTGATGCAAGGTATTCTCCGCCACACACCATACATTAGCTTTCGGAGTATGGATGTAGATGTAGATGTGGATGTAACGGACCGTATTTGTGACCGAATTCACGAGTTTCTTGGAGATAAAACTCATCATGTTTTCCTTTGTGAGATGATATTGACAGAGGTACAGACAATTTCTGGAGTACCCCAGTGGAGTGCTATAGGGCCAGAATTATTTACAGTACGAATAAATGAGCTACTGGTTGGTATTAGAAGCCCCTTGAGGCTTATTATATTTTTTGTAAGAAGGCTGCAACGCCACAAGACTGCAGAGAAACGCCAGAAGAGGCGGTGAGGATCGGGGATTTCTGCACTGAGTGGCAGTTGATCGTGAACGCAAATAAACGCAAGGTACTGTGAAGAGATCCTATCGTTCGATTATGCTGTTGGCGGTAAATGATTGGAAGCAATACAACTGTGAAAGACCAAGGAGTAATCGTCAGGAGTGACGTAAAGTGGAATAATCACGTATAAATGAATGTAGCAAAAGCAGCTGCCAGATTGGGATTAACTGAAAAATATTAAAGAAATTTAATTTATCCACGAAAGAAGTAGCTCAGAAAACACTTGTTCAATCGATACTTGAATATTGTTAATTACTCTGGGGCCCTTATCAAGTAGGAGCAACAGAAGGGTTAGAGTACAACGGATGAAGACCGGCACGTTTCGTCACGGGATCGTTTTCTAAGGTCTACAGCTTTGCGGAGATGCTGAACAAACTCCAGTGGCAGTCACCAAAAGAGAAACGTCGGTTAGCACTAGTTCCTATTGAAAACCCAAGAGTGAACCCATGGAAAAGAGTAGGATGACTATTACTTACCAACACATATGACCGTGACGATAAATCAGATAAATTGAGGCTAATATGGAAGTTTGTGGAGTGCGTAGACGAAGATGAAATTGGGAATACGATACTACCAAAAAAAAAATCTCGGAGCACTGAAACACCTAAGTCGAAACAAACCTCTTGGAGTAGTCACAAATTGCCAAAGATGCATTTGTAGTTGTCATGTAAGTGACTTTATAAGTGGTTTATCATCACTATTCCTTACCTGCGTTCTTTATGTGACATTTGTATGTGCGAGTATAATGCATGTGACTGATGAATGCTCCTTAGATGTGGTACAGCGTTCAAGTTGTTACTGAGTATGTGAAACTGAAAACAAGAGAGAAAAAGTGATAATCGATGATAACTTGACTTTACGCCCATCGGAAAGTATGAGGAGGTTACTCAACTTTATGTTCTGCCAGGAATGTGCGGTGTCGTCTCTTGTCCCTTGACTACCGGATTCCAATATGGAATCGACCGCCACTTACCAAGCCTGTTACAGCTCCTTTAATTAACTAGGCCAAATCTCCTTTCAGAGTCGCAAGTATTGCTTCACATTTATTTGTCTAAGACAGACGGCGAATGATCCATCCACAATGTACTTATTTACCCGAAGTGGTTCCGTGTCTATTCGGAGCAAAATTCATTCCTGATTTCCTGGTGCCAAAACCATATCCACTTAGCTTAAAAAGTCCTCTCGAAAGTTTCATGAAGCTGCGATCCTTGAGTGCCGAATCAGTCACTGTCGATAGACATAGGATTTGCTAATATTTCGGAGAATACATCCAAATCCGTTGCTTCAAATAAGCGAAGCTACAAGAATGTGTCAGGAGAGGGCGATCACATTTTGCCAGTTATTATATGTCTTTGATCACTTCATATGCGTTCAGACTTGTTCAGCTACGATTTAGAGAAGCCTTATTAAAAAAAAAAGTGTTTCCCATATTTAATATCAACGTAATACGAAAAGGGAACAAATAGAAATCGTGTTTTTTTTTTTGGTGTGATTTTTGTTTAATGAATTGTTTCCATCTCATTTACTAGTTTAACTTTTTTGTTTCACGTTCATTGGAGACTTTTTAATTGGGAACGTCATAGGACACACATACACTCGTGTGCAAAACTTAAGGAGGAAAGTGACTTGTCACTGGCAAGTAACATAGACGGATGAAACTTGCATTACAGATAGAAAGCATGCCAGAAAAAGCAGCTGAAAGAAAAATGCTATGACACGAATAGGAATGACACTTTTATTGAAAGACAAGTGAACACGATGTATGATGGTTCCCTGGATATCACAAAAGGCGGGAAATGATACTTAATAGCGTGTGTGTAATCAACACGGACGGCAGTGCTTAGCAACGTGCCGACATGCTGGTCACAAGGTTGGTAAAGAATCTTCCCAACACATCCCGCCGGCCGCTGTGGCCGAGCGGTTCTAGGCGCTTCAGTCTGGAACAGCGCCACCGCTACTGTCGCAGGTTCGAATCCTGCCTCGGGCATGGATGTGTGTGATGTCCTTAGGTTAGTTAGGTTTAAGAAGTTCTAAGTCTAGGGGACTGATGACCTCAGATGTTAAGTCCCATAGCGCTCAGAGCCATTTTTGAACCGACACATCCCACACGTGCTCGATAGGGTTTAAGTCGAGGTAACGAGCAGGATAGTCCATTTGCCGAATATCCTTTCCTTCCAAGAGCTCGTCCACCTGCGCTGTTCGATACGGTCGCACCTTGTCATCTAAAAAAATTAAGTTAAGGCCAAATGCAGCACCGAAAAGACGGACATGGGAAGGAGTAAAGTGCCAACAACGTTGGTCGGTGTGTGTGTGCCGTATTCAAAGATGAGGATGTCAGTACGTCCATGCAACATTATAAATCCCCACGCCATAAAACTTCGACCACCAACACGAGAGCAAGTTGCAAAGCTTGCATTACCGTCCCTGATGGTCACACATCCCATTAAGAAGCGTGTCTCGCAATTTTTGATGTTCTAGGGATTATGATAAATCACGATGCCCTCAGTGTAATTATTGTCTTTGAATAAAAGTGTCATTTCTGTTCGTCTTTTTGCGTATTTCCTTCAGTTACCTTCCGTGCTATCAGTTGCTGTTCTTTATATGTGTGTGGTCCAAGTTTCATGTTACGTGGTAGTGACATATTGTGCGAAAATTAGTTCCGTCCTGAAGTTATGTACACCAAAGTACATGGGTGTGCAGGGACCAGTGGTATGTAACGGAGAACTAGATGACAGCCGAGCGGGATTAGCCGAGCGGTCTGGGGCGCTGCAGTCATGGATTGTGCGGCTGGTCTCGGCGGAGGTTCGAGCCCTCCCTCGGGCATGGGTGTGTGTGTAAGTGTGTTTGTCCTTAGGATAATTTAGGTGAAGTAGTGTGTAAGCCTAGCGACTGATGACCTTAGCAGTTAAGTCCCATAAGATCCTAGATGACAAAGTAAGTAAGAAGGCGCTATAACGTTACTTTAAACGACAAAAAGTGTGCACTGATTAGCCACTACATAATAAATTTACCCCACCCATGTTGTTGAAGATTAGGATAATCTCCGCTTGTGGTACCGGCAATATTTCCAGATAAGCATCTACAAATTGATTTGAGACATGGCAGGAGTTCCTCTAGGCAATCAACGAAGATTCGTCCAAATTACTGAAGAGGTGAGACCGTAAAGCAGTGAGTGTCACTGAAGTGAATAATTTTCCATGGATCCGGCGAAACTTAATAAATAACTAAAATATTATCACACCAGGAAGAAAATGTGGCCTTGCAAATATCCGTTTCTGAATTTGACATCTTCTTTTCTTTTAATCCGAAATTATGCGGCACTATCTGAACCATGTCACTTTTTTAAAATTTGTTCCTTACATGGCCTGCTAGCCGCAGCTCGCATTTTCTGTCGAAATCGCTTCCGTAGAGCTATTTTTCTGATCTCCTATTGCTTTAGTGTAATCTTTTGCCGTCGATTAACTTCGTCGGTGAACTTTTCTTCTGCTGCCCTACTTCACAATCTGCTCTTCATCACAACTGGATTGCAATTTACCGTTCTATATCTTGCTCCAGACAAGATAAAGTTTTGTAGTATATGAGTAAAACGTACAAGTATATACGATTTGGACAGAAGATCACGCAATTATCTGCCTCAAGCCACACATAGTCTCCTGAATTAAACGTTCTCTAATCCATTGCTCTGTCGACATGAGAACTTATTCATACACAGTACACCAGAGCTGTAACAGTTTTAGCCGGCCGCGGTGGCCGAGCGGTTCTAGGCGCTTCAGTCCGGAACCGCGCGACTGCTGCGGTCGCAGGTTCGAATCCTACCTCGGGCATAGATGTGTGTGATGTCCTTAGGTTAGTTAGGTTTAAGTAGTCCTGCGTTCTAAGGGGCTGATGACATCAGCTGCTAAGTCTCATAGTGCTCAGAGCCATTTGAACCATTTGTAACACTTTTATGACGTGAAAGTTTTGGTATAGTAAGTATTTAAAGCCAGTGAAGTGCGAGTAAGCGTGTTTCACAGTAAACGTACATGTGTAATCGTGCATGAAACAGATTTTATTCCCCTCTGTTCATATCCTGATTAATTAGCCAGAAAAGTATAGAGAAATGGCCAAATATATCTTCATGGCACAACCATTGCTGTTACCATTTAGATCAATACCACTGTGTCCTTCGTAACTGTTCTGGACTCCAATAGATATTAGTTTTTGTGTGATGAAGGGAAGAGTATAGGAGGGTGTCTCAAATACGGAAGCTTTGTTGGATATATATCTCGTACAAGCGACTTCGAGGTTATTAGAGCAATTACTGTTGCATTTGGGCAAAGCATCTTGAAGTTGATAATCTGATGAACTTTGTAATGAAATCACGTCATGATGTTGTAAGTAGGCTGTTTAGGTTTTTTTATTGGTAACGCCACCTCTGTATGAAAATCACTGGCTGTGCTGTGTGCAGTCTGTGGCTGCTTTGCATTGTTGTAATACTCGCCATTGTAGTGTTAGGCAGCTGGCTGGGAACAGCGCGTAGCGTTGCGCAGTTGGAGGTGAGCCGCCAGCAGTGGTGGATGTGGGGAGAGAGATGGCGGAGTTTTGAAATTTGTCATGAACTGCTATATTTATATATGATGATATCAAGGTAAATACATTGTTTGTTCTCTATTAATATCTTTCATTTGCTAACTATCCCTATCAGTAGTTAGTGCCTTCCATAGTTTGAATCTTTTATTTAGCTGGCAGTAGTGGTGCTCGCTGTATTGCAGTAGTGGGAGTAACGAAGATTTTTGTGAGGTAAGTGATTTAGTGATTTGTGAAAGGTATAGTTTAATGTTAGTCAGGGCCATTCTTTTGTAGGGAATTCTGAAAGTCAGATTGCGTTGCGCTAACAAAATATTGTGTGTCAGTTTAAACACAGTCTTATATAATTGTTCAAAAGGGGACGTTTCATATGTCGACCCTTAGCCTAGGATACCTCACTGGAATCTTCTGATTTTTTTCTTGTAGTTTGTGTAATTAGTGTAGATTTTGTTTATTGCTAGCGCGTAATTGTAGAGAAAATCTCCTTTGTAGTTGCAGTCTTTCATTGTTGTACAGTAAAACTGTTGTGGCATGCATGTAGATTTGCACCAAGTATTTCGCAGCTGCAATTAACTAGATATTATTTTCAGTGTTATGTTAATGTGTTCTCTTATTTTTGCTCTTCAAATTGTGTTTTTCTGTGTTGTCGTGTGAAATACTGTGACAATAATGGCATGTGAAAAACGTAACACTAGGCTCCAAAGCAAACTGAGAAATAATAGTGACGACGAGCGTAGCTTGCCAGCACCGCTGTGTAATGAATTAACAGACGTTCAAAGTAGTAATTTGGTAACTGTGCATAGGGAAATGGAGCGGGCTGCAAACAATGGCGTAGGCAGTGAAACAATTAGTGAGCAGGGAAGCATTATCGATCGATCGGTCGGCAATAGCTCGGCTCAGGAATCCGAAATGACACGACACGATCTCGCAAATACTGTAGATTCAGGTTTTGGATCCTCACCGTTTTCTCAAATAAGTCAAGACACGTTTTCTGCTTGTCAAAATGTGAATGTTTCCGGTGCAAATTCACTGCGGAAAAGCACTGAGGAACATGTTCCAGACACCAGTGCATTGTTATTACAATTAATACAACAAATGGGACAAACATAACAAAAGCTTCAAAAGTTAGACACAATGGAACAAAATCTTAAAAAGTTAGACACAATGGAACAATACCAGAGACAAACACAGCAACAATTAGACGCAATGGAACAAAATCTTCAAAAGTTAGACTCATTGGAGCAAACTCTTGAACAAACACGTGAGGATTTAACTACTGAGTTACATCACATTGAATCGAAATGTCAAAAAGTCTGTAATGACGTAAAAACACAAATTTGTGAGCATTTCCAACCTATTTTTTTGCGTCATGAAAATGCACTACAGAATCATGAAGCAGCCATAAAAGAACTGCAAACTACTGTTCATGAAAATCATGAGACCTTGCAAGCTAAATTTGACTCAGTTGCATCTACCGATTCGGTTACGCAACTTGCAAAAACTCAGGAAAACTTGAAGGACACAGTAGATTCGATTTCAACACAAATGGACACTCTGAAACTTGGTTCAGAAAAACACACTGAGGAAATGTGTTCACTATCGGAGAAAGTAGCCGAACTTTTGGATCAGCTAAATAATTTATCTACGAAGGTAGATGATAATCTGAATGACACAAAACCGGTAGTCTTTAATGACACAGAAGAGAGCGAACAAATTAGGAAACTGAAACAAAAACTGAATCAAATTAATACGCAACACCAAAGAGAAATCCGCGAAGTACAAGATCAGCTGACGCAGGTAATACAAGAATTACATATTTCAGAGGACACTCGCGCTCCAGTACAGGAAGAGGGACATAGAAATACGGAACAGCCACGAAATAATAACACAGCGCATTTCGGAAATTATGAAAGAAATTGGCAAGGCACACTGAATTTTGAGATGGAACGGCCGACACGACTTAACAATGACCGATATGCGACTCGCCGACATGATGACTTTGACTATAAGCTGTTCATTACTACACGTAAATTCAAAACATTTAAGAATTCTGCCAACGACATTCATCCACAAGCGTGGCTCCATCAATTCTCTCATTGTTTTCCTCCCAACTGGTCATTGGAGCACAGGTTAGAATTTATGTGGCTACTTGGAGAATGAACCAGCTGTAAGAATGCGATCGGTCATTCACGATTGTCACAGTGAAGGAGAATTTTATCATGCCTTCCTCTCAGCGTATTGGTCTCAAGCTACACAAGACCGAGTAAAACATAGCATCATAATGATGAAACGTTTCGAACAATCTGAATTTTCCAGTATTATGAAATATTTTGAAGACATGTTGCATAAGAATCAATATCTTTCAAACCCATACAGCCCCTCAGAACTCATCCGAATTTGCTTAATCAAATTACCTGAACATTTACGGCATATTATTTTAGCAGGACGTTGCAAAGACGACATTGAAGCTTTTCAGGGACTGTTACAAGAACTGGAAATTGACACTGACAATCGCGGAACGCGCGAACAGGAACACAACAATTACAGGTCACATCTGTCACAATTCCGCGATGACAGAAATAATACACGACAAGGCTATTCTTATAACGTAAATCGTGACCAAAACAGACACCACCCGTATGACAACCGTTGGCAAAGAGTAGTAATAATTACAGGGAAAGATCACCTCTCCGCGGTAATGACTATTACAGAGACAATCAGAGAAACAGACAATATGGGAACCAAAATAATTATTATTACGGGAGACAGAATAACTTTAGACGCAACAGTCCAGCGCGCAGTTACGATTCAGGGAGAAATTCTCCACCACTTAACCGACAAGAAAGAAACTACAGGAACTACCAACATGACGACAGACGATGTGATCGTAACGACAAACCTGAATTGCATCAGAACTGGCGGGATTTAAACAGGGCAGGGCCCTCTCGTCACGGTGAATTTGTAGAAGTTAGCTCTCCAAATCCCAATAACGACGCGCGCCAACAAAGAGACAATAGGCAATGACTCATACCGCAGGCAGCCACAAAACGTTCGTATGACACTAACGACGCAGCTGCCGTAGCTAGTAATTACGTAAAAATGGAAGACATTAGGGACATCTTACTCCAGGAACACGACGTAAAACATAACAACATTGCATATCCTGTGATTCACATTACTGTAAATGACGTAAAATTTACGGCAGTACTTGACTCTGGCAGTCCCATTTCAGTAATTAGTGAAACAGCTTTTAGAAAATGCAACATATCGAACGATTGCCCCACACTTCCGTTACGTAAGATTAAATTACAAGGTGCAATCTTTGGAAAAAGTGTAGATGTACGCCAACAAACCAACTTAGAATTCTTTTGTCAAAGTCACAGTTTCTCTATGAACTTTCTTATTGTTCCATTATTGTCGACGGAAATTATACTGGGAGTAAACTTTTTGAATGAATACAAAGCAAACTTAAGCTTTCACGATGCTGAAATAAGTTTAGAAAAAGAAGGTAAGTCAGTAGCTTTGAAATTTGAAGATTGGCTCTCAAACTATGACGAAGAAATTAATCGGCTTTACCTCCTGTTAGACAACAGTTCGGAATTTTCGACGGAACTTGACACTAACAATCACTCTGCAAGTACTGACAGGGGTGATATCGACGGCGCATTTGATACTAATGAGTTAATTCAGAATAAAATTCAAACAATTGAGAATTGTAATGACAATGATAGGCAAGACCTTTTTGAGATTTTACAAGCACATTTCACAGTTTTTACTCACAGAACAGGAACAATCAAGGGATTTCAATACCAATTTCGTGTTCGTGAGCATACTAAATTTTGTGTTAGACCATACGTAATTCCAGCGCATTATAGGGACCGGGTTAGAACAGAAATACAATCTATGCTTGACGAGGGCATTATTGAGCCTGCAGTAAGCTCATACAACAATCCATTACATGTTGTTGAGAAGAAAAATGGATCAATCAGGCTTGTCTTAGATTCGAGACAAATCAATACTATCATTATTCCTGAAACAGACAGGCCGCAAACGTTGGTAGAACTTCTTCAAAATTTTAATGGTGTAGACGTGTTGTCTTCCATTGATCTCAGATCCAGCTTTAATCAGATCGAACTTCATCCAGAATGTAGAAAATACACAGCTTTCCTTTGTTTCGGCGTTTGTTATCAGTTTCGGAAACTTCCTTTTGGTTTGAACATTTCTTCAGCAGCATTCATTCGCGGGCTACATTCCATATTACCCGAGTTCTTAAAACGTCACATCACCTTATATGTGGACGATATTCTAATAGCAGAAGCTTCATGGGAACAACATAATCGCATCCTCAACAGTTTGCTACGTATTTTTGCAGAATCTGGAATTACAGTTAACTTGGAAAAGTCTGAATTCGGTAGGTCAAAGGTGAGGTTTTTGGGACATATTATTTCTTCTGAAGGCATTCAGCCGGATCCTGAAAAGTTAGAAGCAATCAGAGCCATTCCAGTTCCATCCACAAAAAGACAAGTCCGCAGTTTTCTAGGTCTCGTAAATTTTTACCGTCGTTTTCTGAATATGCAAATTCTTGTTACACCAAAACTTTGTTCTCTCACTGGAAAAAATACTATTTGGAACTGGGACGAAGAAGCACAGTTGGAATTCAATTCTTTGAAAGAATCTCTACTTAACGCGCCAATACTAGCTCATCCAGATCTGTCACAAGATTTCTGCCTTAGCACGGATTCTTCTAAAGTCGGTCTTGGTGCCCATTTATTTCAAGAAGCCATAGAAAATGACATTACTGTTCAGAAAACCATTGCTTTTGCTAGCCGAGTGCTAACAAAATCTGAAAAAAATTATTCCGTTACTGAATTAGAAGCTTTAGCTATCGTTTGGGCATTTAACAAATTCCGTTTCTTTCTTTCTGGTAAGCACGTAAAAGTATACAGTGATCATCGTGCATTACAATTTCTTATGTCTTCAAAATTAAATCATGACAGGTTAAAACGTTGGGCATTGTTTCTGCAAGAATTCTGCTTCACAATAGTCTACATTCCCGGCAAGGAGAACATTGTTGCGGACGCGCTGTCACGCGCACCGGCTGGGCTTGAGAAAAGTAACACAGAAGGCAACATTGAGAAAAATTTCAGTATTCTTTACATTCAGAAAGTCGCCTTTGAAAACTTCATCACCACATCTTTAAAGGACATTGCTCATGAACAAGATAAAGATCCGATTTGGAAAGACATCAAAAGTAAATGGCATGAAAAGACACACACTCAGATTCGGCATTATTACCTGGTTAGAAACAACATACTCTTTAAACGCTGCACTGTTGATGACAAGCTATGGGTACTTTGCATTCCAGACGATTTTGTTAATAAGCTCATTTGGTACATTCATTTCAGCTACGCACATTTTGGTCCACGAAAATGTTATCATATTCTTCGAACAACTTGTTATTTTAACAACATGGAAAAGAGAATTCGAAGAGTCTTGTCTATTTGTAAACTTTGTCAAAAGGCGAAACCATCTACTATATCACATCGTGCTCCGTTGTTTCCTATCATTCCTTCTAAATTAAAAGAATTTGCTGCAGTTGATCTATTGGGACCCCTTGTCAGAACATCGAATGGATTTTCGTACGTTCTAGTCGCTGTTGAACTTACTTCAAAATTTGTTTCTTTCACACCGTTACGTAAAGCCACTGGACGGTCTGTATCCAACGCCTTTGTTAAAAATTTCTTACATGAAGTTGGACACGTTAGTAAAGTCATTTCAGATAACGGACCGCAATTCAGATCTGCTGTTTGGTGCCGGCCACGGTGGCCGTGCGGTTCTGGCGCTGCAGTCCGGAACCGCGGGACTGCTACGGTCGCAGGTTCGAATCCTGCCTCGGGCATGGGTGTGTGTGATGTCCTTAGGTTAGTTAGGTTTAAGTAGTTCTAAGTTCTAGGGGACTTATGACCTAAGATGTTGAGTCCCATAGTGCTCAAAGCCATTTGAACCATTTTGCTGTTTGGTCACGCATGCTTCGTAACCATAAAATCAAACCTGTTTTTATTTCATTGTACTCACCACATTGTAACCCCTCCGAACGGATTATGAAAGAAATCAATAAGCTTTGCAGACTTTATTGCCACAGAAAGCATCAGCATTGGGACAGATATTTACACTTATTTCAAAACGTGCTGAATGAAATGCCTCACGACTCCACCGCTTTACCACCTTCTCTTGTACTGAAGAATGAAGAACCACCGAACAGAATCAGAGAGCTTGTACCTTTCCCGAATACACGTAAACTTCGACACAAAGACATAATTGATTTGGCTATTAAAAATATAAAATCTGCAGCAGACAAAAGGAGAAAACTACACGGTAAAGCAAATGTAAAGAAATTATATATTGGTCAGAAAGTTCTCATTAAAGCTCATTCATTGTCACATAAGAAGAAACACTTGAGTCACAAATTCTTTCTAGTTTACAATGGACCTTACAGAATCCGACGTATACCACATGATAATTGCGTTGAAGTTGAAACTCTGCGTACTAGGAAGAGTAAAGGTTTACACCACATTTCACATGTAAAACCGTTTATAGAAAGATAATCTGCTTTTTAACTTTGTCTTTGCCATATAACTTTTCACTTCACGTTTCTAGTATGCTTTGTCAGACTTAGAATCTGTTAACAAGCAACAATGTTTGAAGTTAAATATCCAGTCAAGAACCAAGAGAACTTATTGAAACAGAAATTACGAATGCATTGTTATAGTGAACAGACGTCACAGTGTTATTGTGTGTGTACATTCTTGCTTGTTAGTTCCACTATCACGTAACGACTATAAGGATCGCATACTTAGAACATATACCGGCAACGCTAATGAGATTTTCATGCAACATTTTGGTTTACTTAAAAAAAAAAAAACATTCTGGATTTAAAGTACTTTCTGTGAGATACCAGAGGACACAGAGGTTAGTTTATGTGACAGCTACACGATGTTATCACGACGCTACTAATGAGTGACAATTTACAATGTTGCTTTTGCAGTGTATCTGTTTTATATCTGCACAATTTTTCTGAATTCTTCTGGAAAGTAAAACATGTTTTAGTATTTAACTTTTGTGGTATAGCTACAATGAGACAACCTTTTCCATGGCACAACAATACGTCACAGCACAGTACTTTCTTCATCACAACAATAAGCGAAATAACTAAGATATATATACGCAAAGCATTTCACTTTTGTTTATCATGAGGTAAGTACATTGACTTCTGCAGAACTTAGCTTTCGGAGGACGATAACTACGAGACTTCCACAGAGATTATCTTACAACATGACACACAGTTTAGCGCTACAGGACACGTATTTGAGTGATTAATCTTGTACTTAAAACATTTATTTTTTTAAGACATTTGAAGTGCAATGATACAAGGGTTTTCCGTGATACATTTCATTCCATTGCTGTAATCTGTAACACCTGAGGGTATAATTACATTAATCCTCAGGGGGGTACATGCCTACTTTGTGTACCATGTGTTTGGCAAGCACAAGGAGCCCTAGCTATTATGGTATTTGCTTATACAACTTTACACATCGGTACCATATTTCTCTAACACATAAATTACACAGCTATCTGATTATTTAACAAAGAAACAAACATTTTTTTACTACCTCAGTGACAGATGTTTACGTAATTATACCGTTGGATAACTTCACACTTATGAAATTGCATTTTGTCAGTACTTTGTGAACTTTTCATATTTTTTCAGAACCATTGTGATACTATGAGAGATTTGAATGATGTATTTGGTATGAGATCATGTTTTTCAAAGTACGTTTGAGGCAGATGACACTATTGAAATGAGCAGAGAATTTTTTTTAGGTTTTGGAATTATTGGAGGAAGCTACGACGATTTTGAGATTTGACTGAGGTGTTATGATGTTATTTTTACGACGACGATGTGTATTATGCTGTTGCGGTATGTTTATGATCAATAAGATGATGCTATATAAGGAATGTGTTTACGTGTTTATATGTATATGAATAATGAATAGAAGGTAGGGACTCTGACTGGTGAAAAAGGATGTTGTAAACCGAGAATCGTACTTTAAGAGTTATGAAATGTGTGTAAATGCGTGAATGTATCACAATGCCGGCGAAAATTTTTTGGACACTGTTATATTCATACGATTTTGTTTCTACAGATTTGTAACGCAAATTCTTGACCTATGAAATTTTTATATGAGACTGTCGCTGTAGCGAAAACTGCTGTCGTAAATATTTCGTTAAGAAAGGTAAGTGACCGTGAAGTAATTCGTTGTGAGCGGCCAGGTGTGTCAGACGCCTGGAGAAAAAGCCATTATTGCGAGCCCTTTTCAGCGGCACAGGTAGAAAAAAAAAGGGAGGCCATTATCCTCGCTATTGACATTTCTTTGTAGAGAGCATCGCAAAAACGACACGGTCGAACTTGAAAACATATGTTGACACTGTGGAGCTCTTAATTTATGATATTTACAGAAATGCCTAATGAAATGACGAGAAATATTTTTACATCTGCACACCTGATTCTGACAAGCGTCTTTCTACGAGAGTTGAGAGAAGCGTCTTTCTACGAGAGTTGAGAGAATTTCTACTAACTTATGAAATGTCACATGATTATTGAATGATATTTTTATGCTTTGGTTTGCGTAATTGCTTATTTCATTTGATATCTGGTTTCCAGCTGTCTTGCAGCATTGGTTTCATGAAATAAAATTAAATGCATTTGCTAATGTGACGGAAACTAGTGAAAGACAAGTTAATCGACAAAGTTATGAAATACTCTCGACGACACTTGGGATTCCAAAAAGGTGCATAATAATGCATAAAAGCTGCACAACGTCAGGAGAAATATAGTTTCACCAGTCAAATGAAAACGAGACACGTGGAAAATTGTTCATTATCTCAAAAGTAATCGCTATAACTGTTAATGCATGGATTACACTGTGAGGCAAGACGGCCAGTGCCTCTAAGTCTAAGGGAAAATGTTTGCAATTGTCTACGGAACCGTTATTGGACACAGGAGAGCAAAACAGTGCTCCAAAAATATGGAAACCAAATGCTAAGGATCGTGACTGTACGACGGATATACAAGGGGTTCCCAACGAAAATTCTGCAGCGTAATCGAAACAACCTTGGCGGCATCTGGCTAGGCGTTATCCTGCATCAGAATGATGACGTACGTCAACATTCCTGGGCGTTTGGACTTTATAGCACGCTTCAAATTTTTGCGAAGTGTCCATGTCGCTGTGCGTTACTTGTGGCGTCAAGTTAGCTGTGGGCCCTTCCACTCGAAGAAAAAGGTGATTAATTTCCCGGAGCTGGGGTGTCTGTAGTTTCGACTGTGACACAGAAGTTTCGCTGGGAAGCCCTGACACATTCCGCATACAGTTTCGATCTCTCCCCATGCGATTTCCGTTTTGGAGCCTTAATGAAAGATACTCGTGGCCATCGATTCGCTTTGGTCGAAGACTGCAAGCTTGGGTACCATCACGGTTCCGTATGCAACCGCAAACATTTTTTCATGAAGTCACTGAGAGATGTGGGACTTAGGAAAGCAGGAAAGGTGTGGACGGGGCCTAATCAGTTACCGTTGGCTGCACAGAAAACACATATACTTTATTTTTAAAAAACAAAACTCTCAACAATCATTGTTAAAAAAATTTACTACACTGGCGGCTGAAAGCCTTATTAGAAGAATTTCAAGTTATTGTCGGCTGAAGGCCTGATTAAGAAGGTTCAAAATTATTCGTCGGCTGAAGGCCAAAGCAATTTCAAAAATACACAACGGCTGAAGGTCTGAATTACCAATAAGGTGGACAATTACACATTAAAAATACCAAAAACCCTCTTAGCAATCTTAATAACTGTAACAAGTTATAGTGACGGCTGCAGACCTTATCAAGACAGATCTGAAACGATATGTTGGCTGAAAGCCACAAGCAATGTTACACATAATTAACGGCTGAAGGGGAGTAGCAGTTTCAGAATGCACAACGGCTGAAGGCCTGAATTACAAGTGACGAAGGCAGTTACACATTAACAAATACTAAGATATTTTCTTCTTAACAATCGCCGGCCGCTGGTGGCCGAGCGGTTCTGGCGCTACAGTCTGGAACCGCACGACCGCTACGGTCGCAGGTTCGAATCCTGCCTCGGGCATGGATGTGTGTGTTGTCCTTAGGTTAGTTAGGTTTAAGTAGTTCTAAGTTCTAGGGGACTTATGACCTCAGCAGTTGAGTCCCATAGTGCTCAGAACCATTTGAATCATTTTTTGAATCTTAACAATCAAAAACGTAACAAGCAATAGTAATGGTTGAAGGCCGTATTAAGAAATAATTGCAAATTATTGGTCGGCTGAAGGCCACAAACAGTGTTACACACAATCAACAGCTGAAGGCCTGATTAAGAAGGCTGAAAATTATTGTTAAAAGCAATTTCAGAATACACAAGGGGTGAAGACCTGAATTACAAATAAGGTGGACAATTACACTTTAAAAATACTAAAAAACTAAGGCCTCACTACGACAGGATTGAAAATTATTTGTCGGCTAAAGGCCACAAGCAATGTTACAAACAATTAACAGCTGAAGGTCTGATTAAGAAAGGATTAAAATTATTGTGGGCTGAAGGCCACAAGCAATTTTCAGAATACCCAATGGCTGAAGGCCTAAATTACAAGTAAGGAAGGCAGTCGCATGTTAAAATACTAAAATCTTTTTAAAACAATCTTAACAAACTGTAACAGGCTATAGTAACGGATGCAGACCTTGTTAAGAGAAAATTTAAAATAATTTGCCGGCTGAAGGCCACAAGCAGTGTTACAAACAATTAACGGATGAAGGCCGGAATTACAAGTGGGGATGGCAGCAACATGTTAAAACATCAGGATAAATTTTAAACAGTTTGACAACTTCTCCAAATAAGATGAAGTCATCCACAGACAGTGCTCTCTGGTTCGACCTGAGGAAGGTGACTGAAGCTGTGTAATCGGTGAGACAGGCAGCCAAGAGTTGTACTCACGTAACAGGATGGCAATTCACACTAGGGATAGCTTAAGCTCCGACCGACTGACTAACCAATCCGCCTAATGTCCGATCACCGGTACAACGACGGAATATTTTTAGGCTAGAGCGAAGAGACGGACAGAACCACATTTTCAGAAACACACCCAAGGTCGAATGGAACACTTGCACCAACGTAGACCTCCCAAAAACATATGCACAGTACAATTCAAGAGGCTGTCGAACTACACGCCGTGTCGGACAGCATCAACACGACGAGGAAAGGTACACTGCCGGAAAAGTATGGTAACCTCCAGGACAGGTAACTGGGGCGTTTGCGGCCACAAGGCAGAAAATACCGCTGGTTGCACTTCACTAATAAGAATAATACTAAATCCAAACTAACATCAAGGAGTATAAGGCGGCTAATAGCTTCCGCCAACCTGACAGACTCCACTTGTTGCGGTTGGTCTCCCCGACCCTGGGAGAAGCAAACACAGACAACAGCGAAATCTCAAACAGTGGAGGTTTCGGTACTGGACACGGTTCGCTCAACTTCAAACGTCCTGGGTTCGGTCGTCGGCTGCAACCCCTCTGTCCGACAGTGTCTACACGCCGCCAGTGGTCCTGGCCTGCCCTCGCGCTGCGGACCTCCCAAGCCAAACTCCTGACACACACGATGACTTGGAATACTAGCCGTGGCACCAAAGATAGTACAACCGTACTGCGGACCTCCTGTCTGCTCCGTCCCAAGCCAAACTCCTGACACACACGATGACCCGGAATACTAGCCGTGGCACCAAAGATAGTACAACAGTACTGGCTAGCGATAACCACTGGTGCTGCCCCTTGCGGGCAAACAATACAAGCAACTCAGTGGCACCATTAACACAAGAAGGAATCGAGACACCACTACCGCTGTTACACAACGTCAAGTTATGAACGGCAAGAACGCGAGACGCACACGGCTCACAGTGACCGTCTTGTCTCACAGTCGGATAAGTGTACTAAAAGCTATGGCTACAACAGTTGAAATAATAAACAGATTACTTACATTTTTTTCCATAAGTCTCGTTTTCATTTCCTAAAAGTTGAAGATCATCAGCATAAACGCATAAACGTCAGTGCGAATTATGTAAGAGAGGCAGCTACTCGAGATCTTTAGCGGCTTTATATTTCGAGAAAAAGTTTGCGGGGCTATGCAGTTTTAAAGAACTTTTCCGAATGATTCATCCAATTTCACAAGAACATACTTTCTACACAGACGGTGGTAGAAGTTTTGAGTAAAATTTTACTTTCGGATCGAAACTAAAAGTTTTCCTAGTCGCCAGTTGTAAGCTGCCGGTCAATGCTGTTACTCTTCACAGTGCAGTTACGTAGCTACTAGCTCCATCATTACCCAATGTGCGTCGAAACGAGTTGCCATTAACACAGCGTTCTGTGATTTGACAGGTGAATTCAACTAAAATACATGGTGTGGTTTTTGTTACGAGTATGTCAATATATTTACTACAGCTCAAAGCGGTTACGATCATAACTGACCAAGGCTACAAGGAAAACTGCCATAGACTAGACTTACGTAGTCTACGGTAGGCTGCGGTAGTGTTACAACTGCATGCGACCGCGAGGTACTGTGCAGCGGAACGAGTAAGACGTTTCTGTTCATAATGGCGACGAACAAACAAACGATATTGCTTTGTTCCTTCTGTCAGGATTGCGCAGCTCCTAACTTACAGTTGGTGCTAGAGATCGCTTTGCTTTGAACTGTTTTGGTTCAAATGGCTCTGAGCACTATGCGACTTAACTTCTGAGGTCATCAGTCGGCTAGAACTTAGAACTAATTAAACCTAACTAACCTAAGGACATCACACACATCCATGCCCGAGGCAGGATTCGAGCCTGCGACCGTAGCGGTCGCTCGGCTCCAGACTGTAGCGCCTAGAACCGCACGGCCACTCCGGCCAGCTTGAACAGTTTTATGTTGTGATTCACAAATGCAGTGTAAATTAATGAAGTGAATGAGTGTCTCATTACGGAAGTAGGAAAGTGCTATATAATTATTAATATCACTTTTGTGCGTTATTTTCTTTTAATGGAAAACATGACATTTTTAAAGTAAAGTACATTTGCTGCAGTTGCAACGTGACTGGCATGGTTAAATTATAAATCGAAAACCAATAACTCAGTTTCGTAGTAATTCTTAGCTTTGTTCATTTCGACTTCCAGGCATTAATATTGAACATATACGTGGTTGAGGTTGACATATTAGATGCCCTTCTCTTGTCACACAAAGTGTTCTCAAACAAAATTTCAAAACACGTTCGGCAGAAGTTATCCCCCCCCCCCCCCTTTCCCTCATGCTTCCTCGTTGTCAACATACCGCAAATAGGTGAGCTCCTTGTTGGCTCTCTGCTGCGCAGTACCTTATGCTCGGACATTCAGGTACCGCTGTGGGGCAGAGAGAGTGAAGAATAAAGGCTTCTGAACATTCAGGTCAAAACTGCGTACTACCTCAGTTATGGGCCAAATTTTGAGCGGGTTCGATTGCTGGGGCTGATATCTCGAGAGGGCGATTTCTTTCCTCTTACAATATGAAGTCAAGTTGGTGATGTTTCCTTGTCAGTGAAAAAGAGGAAAAGTCACACATCGCTAGAATCCTGCACTGCTCTTAAAGATAAAGATTAATCGTTTGAATACTAATTCAAAACTGAACTAACTGCCATCCAAAATCGCCGTTCAGATGCGCAAAGAAGCAGCATCTGACAATTACGGAACAGCGACTCTCTCCTGCGGCTTGTTGCGTCCGAGCCCCCGTTATTTCTAAAATCCAAACTGCCCCGCTGTCCCGTCTGTGTATACAGAGAGCGAACGAACTTCGTGGGAGGCGCTCTGACCAATAAGTAACATGAGTTCCTGTTATAACACGTGTGTCTTCCAATGAGAGGATAGAGGAGCCAACGCCTGGTTTTTTCGCCTCAAAGTTTTCCGCTACGCTAAACGTCTGAAATCAGGGCGAAAGCGTTTCTGCGTTTCTGTCGGGCAGACAGAGAGACAAACATGAGAATCTCCTGTACGAAAATACGCTCAAGAACGCTCCCACGTCCGCCGGACTGTCTCCTCGAGCCAGGTTTGAAACTTCAACTGCCGTTCCTAGTCAGCTTGTGCAAAAGAAAATCAAAAGTTTTCACCTGAGTTCACTCAGTAGGATTCGTTTTACGAGGGGCGTTGAATAAGTAATGCAACACTTTTCTTCTCGGCAAATTTCGTTTGTAAACGTGCACAGCAAAGCCACGTCGTGGACTATTCCCGCTTCAGCCCCTACGTTTCATAAATTGTGATAGGTGGCGACAAAAAACTAGCCTTCAAAATGACGTTTGTAACAGAGGTGCGCTCGAAACAGAGAACTGTCATTGAGATATTTTTGTGGAAAGCCAGAACATTGCAGATATTCAGAGGTGCTTACAGAATGTCTACGGAGACCTGGCAATGCACAAAAGCAGAGTGGTTCGTTGGGTGAGACGTCTGTCATCGCCGGCCGGAGTGGCCGTGCGGTTCTAGGCGCTACAGTCTGGAGCCGAGCCCGCGGTGGTCTCGCGGTTCTAGGCGCGCAGTCCGGAACCGTGGGACTGCTACGGTCGCAGGTTCGAATCCTGCCTCGGGCATGGATGTGTGTGATGTCCTTAGGTTAGTTAGGTTTAAGTAGTTCTAAGTTCTAGGGGACTGATAACCACAGCAGTTGAGTCCCATAGTGCTCAGAGCCATTTGAACCATTTTTTGGAGCCGAGCGACCGGTAAGGTCGCAGGTTCGAATCCTGCCTGGGGCATGGATGTGTGTGAAGTCCTTAGGTTAGTTAGGTTTGATTAGTTCTAAGTTCTAGGCGACTGATGACCTCAGAAGTTACGTCGCATAGTGCTCAGAGCCATTTGAACCAGCCGTCTGTCATCATCGCAACAATATCAGTTTCACGCAAGGCTTTCCGATCTCCCGCGTGCCGGCTGGCCGCACACAGCTGTGACTCCTGCAATGTTGGAACCTGCGAGCACTGTCATTCCAGTTTATCGACGTACCAAAATTAAACACTTTGCTCATCAGCTGCACGTCTCTGTTGGTAGTGCTGACACACTCGTCCATGGGCACTCAAAGGCGTATACCCGCTGGGTTTCTCGTCGCCTAACATAAGCGGAATTTTTGGGCGTGGAACATCGTAACAGGCGATGAAACACGGGCTCATCATTTAGAACCGGAAGCAAAACCGTGTAGTGGCACCACGGCAGCTCTCCTCTGAAGAAATGTTCAAAGCCGCACCGTCAGCCAGTAAAGTCATATCGACTCTCTTCCGAGGCTCTGAAACGGATTTGACGCTTTATGTCCTCCCTCATGGTGCAACGATCAGCTCTGAAGTGTATTATGGTACCCTAAGGAAATTGAAGTAAAGACTTCAGCGTGTTCGTCGCCACAAAAATACAAACGAACTTCTGCATGACAACAAGTCTATGCATCACAGAGTAGCTCTCAAAACTTCGTTGCGTTGTTCTTCCTGATACACCCTATTCCCAGGATTTCACACCTTCCGACTTCCAGCAGTTTGGTCCCATAAAGGATTCACTCCGCGGGGACCAGTACGCGGGTGATGGGGAGGTTAGTAGTGAAGCAAGGCGCTGGCTGTGACGTCGACGAGGAGTATGCCCCATGCGGATTTACAAGCCCTCATAACGTGGCGTAAGTATGTCACATCATTTTGAAAAATAGAGTTTTACAGCTAAAAAAGGGGTTTACAGCTAAAAAAGTGGGAAATGATATATCATTTTGGAACGCTGAATAAAGCCAACCTGCTTTCAGAAAAAAATGTGTTGCATAACTTATTGGACGCTCCTCGTATTTACATTAATATTTATTCAAACCAGCGCTCATCCAAGTTTAATACAGATGGGTGTAGGAACACAGTGTGCTTCAGACTGGAGCGTAAGTTCGTTTCGAATGTTGTTTGCCACGGAGTTATGACGACAAGGAACACCTTCTACCAAAATTAGCACACGGGATGAGCGGTCTTCTAGTGTACTTATCATGTGAGCAGGTGTCAGTCCCTTGTCATTCACTGTCTCACTTCGCCGACTTGCCTTCGGTTACGAGTATGACCGAATCGCCTGGTTAGTGAATGCCGTTGTTCGAACCGCTAGTTGCTCACTGCCTTTGCCTCTACCGTGCTCAGAGCGATCTTAAGAGTCCAAAATGCTCTTACCTTCTGTGACTGTCTGACCCTAACTGATTAGTTAAGAGAGTTTTACAAAGTTTAGTTGAGCTTGTGAACCGTCGACGTAAATGTGGTGTCACCGCCAGACACCACACTTGCTAGGTGGTAGCCTTTAAATCGGCCGCGGTCCATTAGTATACGTCGGACCCGCGTGTCGCCACTGTCAGTGATCGCAGACCGAGCGCCGCCACACGGCAGGTCTAGAGAGACTGACTAGCACTCGCCCCGAGTTGTACAGCCGACGTTCATAGCAGTGGTTCACTGACAAATTACGCTCTCATTTGCCGAGACGATAGTTAGCATAGCCTTCAGCTACGTCAGTTGCTACGACCTAGCAAGGCGCCATTACCAGTTATATTGAGCTTATTATAAAACCTGTACCGTCAAGAGCAATGTACACCAATTATGGATTAAAGTTAAGTATTACATGATCTACGTACTTTATTTGCAATTCTCAAGACATTGTCCTGTTCCAGACCTCACGCCAGTCTGCGTGTAATTAAACGCGTGCATTTCGGCCTCCTCTAGCAACACGGTGTTGGCTCTTCTGCCAACACTTCAGTAATCTACAACTGTAACTAACAAATACGAGCGCATTTAGTATCCTCATCCTCTAAAGTTCACTGATAACAAGATTTCACTACGATACCATAAATACTTAAGTTCTATGCACAGCGTGGACGCAGTAACATCTTACTTACAGAAATTAATTCGAGCTACGGCTGGCTTATTTCGAATAAATAAATCACTGAAATTGTCTAGTGGCTACTCTTAACCCTTATGCCTGATTGAGATGAGCAAGATGACAAACTAAAGCACTTGCATTCACTTTACAAGACAACGAATACAAATAAATACATATACAGGTATAAACATACAAGTGCTGGAAAGGTCTAAAGTAATTATGATTGCTCGCCTTTGTGACCGAGCGGTTCTAGCCGCTTCAGTCTGGAACCGCGCGACCGCTACGGTCGCAGGTTCGAATCCTGCCTCGGGCATGGATGTGTCTGATGTCCTTGGGTGAGTTGGGTTTAAGTAGTTCTAAGTTCTAGGGGACTGATGACCTCAGATGTTGAGTCCCATAGTGTTCAGAGCCATTTGAACCATTTTTAATGATGATTACTGGTAAATTAAACTGTTTGCTATTGTGAATTGATACGTGGGCAAGTATCTCATTAATGATTGATGTAGTTGCTCTCCGAAGGACAAGTGAACAGAAATGCTGTGCCCACGTGTTTGGCTGTTCGATGTAGCTAAGATATTCAGGTCGGACGTAATAACAGAATGTTAACCATTGTAAATGAGGTTGTAAATCTCATCCAGAGTAAAACGGATTAGCGTAGCACTTAAACGTAGCGTTGAGATTGTCATTTCCGGAGAAGTGACAGCTTCGTTGTATCACATGACTGCAAAATTCTCACTGCGAGGGAGAGAGAATACTATCAATGTAACATAACTGATACGTTGTAAAATGGGATTTAGGGGTAGTGTCATTGACTAGTAATTAAAAGTTCCAGATTCTGGATTCGAAACCAGATACTACTGAACTTTTGAATAAAAAGTTACCAGAAATGGCTGCCAATGACTTCCGGCATAATAAATCACCCTCCTTCTGATAGTGGCTTCGTCAAACAGGGAGGAAGAGCGGACAGAAATTCAGAGCACTCTTTTGTTCTGAGAGTGCGAATATGAGCCAAAGGATGGAAATATCAATAGCGATCAACGGGCTATGGAGACCACTGCATTAAAGACACATAGTGTGTAATATGTGACCTGTAACTGAAAAAGTTTCATTATGTTCTCTCCATTGGCAAAAGAGTCCGGATTATTCCATACGGACCTCCGTGGTGACACAGCCAAGGATGAGATGAGCGTCAGAAAAAGATGGAATAACCAACAAAGCGATAATACGGTACTACGCAGAGAATGGAATGGCAAAATTTGAGTGTATTAGGAAAGCTAGAAAGGGGTATGCAAAGGGTCAGTATAGATGTAGTGGGACTTAATGACGTAAAATATAAATAAAATGAGAATTTATAGTCAGACGAATATAGGGTAATATCGAGAACAGCAGATAATGGAGTAATGGCACTGGGACTCGTTTATGAATAGCAAATTGGACAGACAGTGGTCTACTGTGAACAGTGCACTGATACGCCTGTTGTCACCAGGTTCGAGAGAAACCGTACGCCGACGACATTGGTTCATGCCGACGTCGCAAGCAGAAAATGAAGAGATAGGGAATATGTACGAGGATACAGAACGGGTAATTCAGTATGTAAAGGGAGATGTAAATTTAATAATTGTGGAGGATTTTAACGAGGTTGTAGGGAAGGAATAGAAGATAGGGCTACGGGAGACTATAGGCTCGGCAGTAGGAATGAGAGAGGAAAAAGACTAGGGAGTTCTGCAATAAATTTCAGAAGGTAACAGAGAATACCCTGCCAAGGATCACAAAAGGAGGGAGACACGGAAAGATCCCAGCTGGAGATTCTGAAATCAGGAGTTGCATTGTAATGCGTACCTAGGCGCAGATATAAACTCAAATCCCAATTTAGTGATGACGAAGAGCAGATTGAAGTTTAAGATAATGGTACAGAAAAATCAATGGGAAAGCGAGAGATATTGAAGTACTGAGGAATGGTGAGATGCAGTTGAAGTTCACTGACCATCCAGAGAATGCAATAAGGAGTACCGCAGCTGGCAAGTCAGTTGAAGAGGATTGGACATTTCTAAAAAGACCAAGCAAAGATGTTGGAAAGACAACCATATGTACTAGGAAGGTAACTGCAAAGAAACCATGGGTAAGAAATGAAATACTTCAATTGATAGACGAAAGTAGGAAGTACAAAAATGTTCTGGAAAAGAGGGGAATATAGAAATATAAATCACTTTGGAATGAAACAAATAGGAACTGGAGGGAAGTCAAAGTAAAACGGCTGCAGGAAAAATGTGATGAAATCGGAAAAGAAATGATCGTAGGAATAACTGGCTCAGAATCCAGAAAAGTCAAAATAACCTTCAGTGAAATTAAAAGCAAGGAAGGCAACATTAATAGTGCAGTGGGAATTTCACTGTTAAACACAGAGACGAGAGCGTATGGGTAGAAGGAATACATTGAAAGGCCTGAAGGCACCGGATAGTTTGCACCCATGGCCTAGGGGGCTATAGCGTCTTAGGTTAGTGGTCAAAACGTCCTTGGTCCCGGGTCCGAATCCGGCCACCGCTTAAATTTTGATTAATAATCAGCACTGGCGGCCGAAGAGTTCCGGCATAAGAAGTTGCCTTGATTCTCTCAACGGTCTTGCCAAAGAGGACAGGGGAGCGGACAGGGGTTCAGGGCACCTCTCTTGTCCTTGCGATGTTGAAGACATGGAAACCACTTAATTAAAGACACAATACGTGCATCCACGGGACATGTGGTCAGTAATTGAAAAAGTGTCATGATGATCTCTCCGCTATCAAAAGGTTCCATTCGGATCTCTAGGAGGGGACTACCAAGGGGGAGATGACCATGAGAAAAATATCGAATTACCAACGAAAGGAAAATCGTTCTACGAGTCTGGGCGTGGAATGTCATAAAACTGAACGTGGTAGGGAAACTAGAAAATCTGAAAAGAGAAAAGCAAAGGCACAATGTGGTTATATTGTAGCAGAGGTTAGTGAAGTCAATCTGGTCAGATGAGTGTAGACTAATATCAGCATCAGCAAAAAATGGTATAACGGGAGTAACGTTCGTTATTAATAGGAATGTAGGACAGCAAGTGCGTTACTGTGAACAGTTCAGTGACAGGGTTGTTATTATCAGAATCGACAGCAAACCAACATCAACAACGATAGTTATGGTATATATGCCGACATCGCAAGACAAAGTATATGAGGATATTGAAAGGGTAATACAGTATATAAAGGGAGATGAAAATCTGTTAGTCATGGGGGCTGGAATGCAGTTGTAGGGGGGGGGGGAGTAGAACTAAAAAAAAAATGTTAAAATGTGTGTGAAATCTTATGGGACATAACTGCTAAGGTCATCAGTCCCTAAGCTTACACACTACGTAACCTAAATTATCCTAAGGACGAACACACACTCCCATGACCGAGGGAGGACTCGAACCTCCGCCGGGACCGGAGTAGAACTAAAGATTACAGAAAAATGTGGGGTTGGGACAAGGAAAGAGAGATGAGAAAGACTGATAGGGCTCTGTAATAAATTTCAGCTAGTAATAGCGATTACTCCGTTCAAGAATCACAAGAGGAGGAAGTATGCTTAAGAAGGTCGGATGAGACGGAAAGATATCAGTCAGATTACATCATGGTCAGGCAGAGATTTCGAAATCAGATGCTCAATAGTAAGAGGTACCCAGGAGTGGACATAGATCACAATGTAGCAGTGGTGAAGAGTAGGCTGAAGTTTAACGGACTAGTCAAGCAAAATCAATAAGCAATGAAGTGAGATACGTAATTACTAAGGAATGATGAGATACGCTTGAAGTTCTCTAAGGCCGTAGATACAGCAATAAAGAATACTCCTGTAGGCAGTACAGTTGAAGAGTAATGAACAAGGACATTCACAGAAACTGGAAAGAAAAACATGGGTACGAAGAAGGTAACTGCGAAGTCATGGGTAACAGAGGAAAGAAGGAACTACAAAAATGTTCAAGGAATTTTTGGAATACAGATATAAAAGTAGCTGTGGAATGAAATAAATAGGAAGTGCAGGGAAGATAAGAGGAAATGGCTGCATGAAAAATGTGAAGAAATCGAAAAAGAAATTATTGTCTGAAGGACTGACTCAGCGTATAGGAAAGTCAAAGCAACTATGCTTGAAATTAAAAGCAAGGTTGATAACATTAAGTATACACCGGGAATCCCACTGTTCATACATCCAAGTGGTTGACAAGAATAATATACAGATGAATGCAAAAGAAAATTGATTATGTGTTAGGTGACAATCAGTTTGGCTGTAGGAAAGGCACCAGACAGCTAATTCTAATGTTGCGATTGATAATGGAAGCAAGACTAAAGAAAAATCTAGAGACGTTCATAGGATTTGGCGAACTGGAAAAAGCATTCGACAATGTAAAATGGTGCAAGATGTTCGAAAATCTCAGAAAAATAGAGGGAAGCTGTATGGGGAGACGGGTAATATACAGTACATACAGCAGCCAAGAGGGAATAATAAGAGTGGACGACGAAGGACGAAGTGCTCAGATTAAAAAGGGTGTATGACAGGAATGTAGTCTTGTTCATTCTGTACATCGAAGAACCAATGATGGAAATAAAAGGAAGGTTCAGGAGTGGAATTAAAATTCAACGTGAAAGAGTATCAATAATACGACTTGCTGATGACATTGCTATCTTGAGTTAAAGCGAAGGAGATTTACATGATCTGCTGATTGGGAGCAACAGCCTAATGAGTACAAAATATGGATTGAGAGCAAACCCTTCCGACAGCGGTGAGAAGCAGCTGAAATGAGAACGGCGAGAAGTTTAACATCATGATTGATGGTCACGAAGCAGATGAAGTAAAGGATTTCAACTTCCTAGACAGCAAGATAACCAATGACGAACAAAGCAAGGAGGATGTCAAAAGTAGAGTAGCACTGGAAAAAGGGCATACCTGACCAAGAGAAGTCTTGTAGGTTCAAACATAGGTCTTAATTTGAGGAAGAAATTACTGAGAACGTACGTTTGGAGCACAGCATTGTATGGTAGTGAAAAATGGACTGTGGGGAAACAGGAACAGAAGAGAGTCCAAGAATTTCAGATGTGGTGCTACAGAAGAATTTTGGAAATTAGGTGGACTGGCAAGGTAAGGAATGAGGAGGTTCTGTGCAAAATTGGAGAGGAAAGAATTATGTGAAAAACAATGACAAGGAGAAGGGACAGGATGATAGGACATCTGTTTAGACATCAGGGAATGACTTCCACGGTACTAGAGGGAGCAGCAGAGGGCGAAAACTGTAGAGGAGGACAGAGATTGGAATACACCCAGCAAATAATTGAGGATGTATGTTGCAAGTGCTACTTGGAGATGAAGAGGTTGGCAAAGGAGAGGAATTCGTGGCGGTTTGCATCAAACCAGTCAGAAGACTGATGACTCAAAAAAAAAAAAAAAAAGAGAGAGAGGAACTGTTTGATGACGTGATAGAATAAGAAAGTGGAGTATACAGGAAAGAAGTAGGTGATCCAATATCAGTAAGAATTTAAGAGAGCTATGGAAGACAAATTAGGCAGAAAGCATAGGTAACATCGCATTAGGATTTCTAAAATCAATTGGAGAAATGGCAACCAAGCGTCAAGCTCGTGTGTAGAAACTAGGAGACTGCCGGCGCACCATCAGACTTCGGGAAAAATATCATCCCTACAATTTCGAAGACAGCTAGAGCAGATCAATGCGACAACTGTCGCACAATCAGTTTCACAGCTCATGCATACAAATTGCTGATAATTATAATATATAAGAATGGGAAAGAAATTAAGTTCTTAAATGTCACTGGTACGGCTTTAAGAAAGTTGAAGTCACAACAGAGGCAGTCGTGACCGGTCGACCTAGAATGAATTTAGACAATGTAAAATGGTGCAAGATGCTGGAACTTCTGAGGAAAATAGAAGTAAGCTATGAGGAAAGATGGGTAATATACAACACAGCGAACCCGGCTATGCTTCGCAGTTGCTAAATATGTATGGGAACTGAATATCCGTTCTAATCTCCTTCTTCCCCTCTCTCTGTAGATCGCCTCCTCCTAGCCACCTCTCTCTGTACATCACCTCCTGCTCGCCCCCTTTATCTCCTCCTCCCTTTATTAATATCATTCTTGTTCATTTTTAATGCAAATTCAGATTTGGTAATAGCATTTTAATGATAATCCAGTGAGCCTAAACAGGACTTTCCTTTTATCTGTGAAACCCCACTGCGAGCTAGAGAACAAAACAGCACTTTGTTGTGTAATATTTCAAATTCTGACAACATATGGTTTACATACCCTGCTATCATAGTTAAAACGAACTGCCAGAAAGGAAACAAATCGCACTTTTTCACAACAAAGCACAGCAATTTTCTTTCTCGCAGTCGTTTTTTACTGAAAGCCAATTATAAATATTAGTGTGTGTGATATCGATTATTTGTCGTCGCGTAGTGGTATACAGTAAAGTGTAGACGTAGAAGTGGTAGTGCAGATTGACAGCAGCGGTGGCCAAGCGGTTCTAGGTATTTCAGTCCGGAGTCGCGCGACTCTACGTTTATCGACTATTTGTCGTCGCGTAGTGGTATACAGTCAAGTGTAGACGTAGAAGTGGTAGTGCAGATTGACAGCAGCGGTTCTAGGCATTTCAGTCCGGAGTCGCGCGACTCTACGTTCGTAGGCTCAAATCCTGCCTCGGGCATTGATGTGTTTGATGTCCTTAGGTCGGTTAGGTTTAAGTAGTTGTATGTGCCAGGGGTTTGATGACCTCAGATGTTTCAGTTCTAGGGGTCTGATGACCTCAGATGTTTAAGTCCTGTAGTGCTCAGAGCCATTTGAACCATTTGGTAGTGTAGAACAAGAATATTGGGAAACGGAGAAGTGTTCGGATTGGAAACGGCGTAGGATAGGAATGCATAACATACTGGGGTCAACATGCATTGTGGATACAATTAAAATTTCGCTAGTTGAGAGAACCCCCCATGAAAATCCAGTAATGATAGGGAAATCAAAGTCGGTGGAAACATTTGTAAGGACATTCGGAGGAGAAATAACTAGTAAACGACTGCAAGGACATTATAACATTACACATGACAGGTTACGAACGTCACGTGGCAGAAGTTTCTGTGCAATGCCAAATTTGTGCGGATACCGCTTTACAATTATTCGCTGTATTTTCGAATGGTGGAGGTGTGGAACATGGAGTGATCAGGTGTGACACACCTCTTGCACTGCTTGAAGATCACACATTGCATGCAGCATTCTCAGCGATGGCAACAGTAACTTCTTCAACAATTTGTAGCGCAATTAGATATCGGCTTCTCCCAGGAATTCCTTGTATGGAAAGAGGACCTCTTTGTATTCTTTTGATGTGTCGATACTCGCGAAGAGCAGTACCGATATTGCTGTTGTTTTGATGTAAGAGATCTGTGAGTAAAACCCTGGTCACCCATGTTGACTGTCTGCAAATACAATTCATACTGTTGTGTTTCAACCCAACGTCGCCGTACTAGCACCGGAGCCAAACTGCAAGTCATGACACGTAAGCTACTAACAATGCAAATCCTGCAGCGCGCAGTTTGAAAAGTATCTGTAACGTTACACGTGTTTAGGCGAGCTGTTCGGCCATCTTGGGTTGTTACTGAGTAGAGGTGGATTTGCTTGCCTGGCTGGGTGCGAGTCGTTGGGGCGATAATGATTCGCAGCGTCCCCAGGCGAGCTCAGGTACCAACTCAGTCAGCGCGTGGCCGGATATGAGTAATCGCAGAGCAGGGCGACTTGGACGGCGAGAGCTCGCATGGATTGAGTGCAGAGCATAACAGCCGTATATAAATTCAGTAATATATCTCTAGTGTGGTACAATCTGCGGTCTCAGAATATAAGGCGTATCCAATGAAACAATAATATTTCCAATATCTTAAAAACTACAGAAGTTAAAAATTTATAGTGACTGAAAATTTTAACAATGAGCCTTTCAACTAAACACTTCTGAATTCTTCGTGCGATATTAAGAAACTTTGTCTCAGATGATAGAATCACATTATAGCTATCAATCATGAAAACTATACATGTGTATCTATATCATTTATTGACTCGTTACGTTTTTCTATATTTTTTATTATGCTAATGTTTGTCAGAACATCGTATTCTACACGATACCACAGCAACTGAATATAACTTGGCATGCCTCGTATCTTATTCTACTTGTGTAGCTGTCTGTTGAATATCATTTATTTAAATGTCGATTAGAACTGATATATAAAACCATTGTGTTCTAAAAGTGGTCAGTCGCAACTACAAGGTGACAGCACCAATGAATAGAGCGCCAAAAGACGCTCCTAACAAGTCGGTAAAAGTTGTAGCCCAACAATTATTGACAACATTTTACTGTCATGAAATATAAGCGCGAGAATTCTGTCTTATTTATTTATGACCAAACTGTTATTTATAATTATTGTAAATGGTCTGAGTGGGACTGAATGTTAAAACATTCCTTGTATTAAATACTGTAATAATATATTATTTTAACACGAAAGGTGGTCAAGTTCAATTACATCAAGACTTTATAACCTAAGGTAACTGTATATTTTGGTGGAATGGCCTTCAGCCAATGAGAATCAGGCAGTGGCGGAAGGCTATTGCTGTGCAGACTGTGCAAGGTGCCGGATACGAACACTCAGTTCTGAGAGCTGGGGGAATGCAGACCAGCATGAGCTAATTTGTAGTATTCAGTCGTGAAGGTGAACGGCCGCTCGAGTGCTCTTAATTTTCAAGAGGATTTTAACTACGCGAGTTCTAAATCTTTTCCAGTTCTAAATGTTTTCCAGTTCTGAACTTTGATATTTCTCTGCTTGCCTTACAGAATTAAGACTGTACAGAACATACCTCGCTTATGTAGATATGTAGAGTGCCATATCGAACTCTAAATTATTTTGAGCTGCCGAATATTTCGTGTTTTTTGGTCACGGAAGGGTACTGAAATCTCGTGCGTCCTTGATGCCTAGTTAGTTTTTTGGGGATTCTGTTACCATCCCTGTAGAGCGCTTAATACGGCCTTACTCTGGTTTTCAGTAAGATTAAATAGCACCTCTCGAATATTTCCGATTATTTAATGGAATTAACCAAAATTATTCATCTTAATCCTTTGGTGTCGTCTGCATCAATTTCAGAGTTTAGAATAAAAACCTTAATTATTTATCTTTCATATTCAATATGTCTGATTATTTCATTCCTTCGCAGTTCTAGCTAATGCACAGACTATTTGACTCCAGGATCTCACGTACAAATTATTTCTTGCAGCGAATTTTGCTGCTGGGCATGGAAACGGACATATACGCCTCGACAGACGACTTCATCGAGCCATCCTTTGTAAACACTGGAGTGCATAAGCGAATTACTGGTCTTTTCTGTTTAGCTAAATTATTTAGAGTAATTTTTTTTGTTAAAGACTAATAACGGCAGAATTCCTATAAATTGAGTACTTAAATGGAGAATAGTTTTCCGTCTACACTGGCTCGAAATGATACGAAATTGGTATCCTCCGTGAACATGAAGAAGATCTACAGAATCTGTAGAATGGAATGAACCGCTTTGACGATTGCAGAATATTGATTGAGCGTAAGCCAAATAAAGACGAGAATGACAATAGCAAGATACTTACCATCAAAATCTTCGATCAAGAAGGAGACGAAGATTTCTGCTTCCTTGGAAGAAAAGGTGGACGTAGCAAAGATAACATAACAAGGAGACTAGCACAGGCTGAGAGCGCATTCTTGGCCAGGAGAAGTCTACTACTATCAAAAATAGGACTTAATTTGAGGAAGAAAACTCTGAGAATGTACGTTTCGAGTACAGCATTATATTGTAGTGAGTCATTGGCTGTTGAAAAAGCGAAAACTAAGAGAATCGAGCTATTCGAGATGTGGTGCTACCGAAGAATGTTGAAAATCAGATGGACTGATAAGTTAAGAAATGAGAAGATGGTCAGCAGAACCGGGGAGGAAAGGAAGATATTGAAACCACTGACACGAATAAGGAAAAGGATGATAGAGCATTTGTTAAGACATCAGAGAATAGCTTCCGTGGTACTAGGTGATGATGATGATTATGATGATGATGATGTTTGGTTTGTGGGGCGCTCAACTGCGCGTTCGTACAAAGTTCCAGTTTTTACACAGTCCAGTTGTTTTCACAGTGCAATCTAGCCACTGTCACGAATGATGATGAGGATAGTGATGATGACAACGCTAACACCCAGTCCCCGGGCAGAGGAAATCCCCAATCTGGTCGGGAATCGAATCCGGGACCCCGTGATGCAGAGGCAGCAACGCTAGCCTCTAGACCAGCATGGTACTAGAGGGAGCTACAGAGGATAAAAACTGCCGAGGAAGAGCGTGGTTGGAATACATCCAGCAATTAACTGAGGACGTAGGTTGCAATTGCTACTCTGAGATGAAAAGTTTATCACAGGACAGGAATTCGTGGCAGGCCGCATGAGGCCAGCCAAAAGTCTAATGACTCAAAAAAAAAAAGAAGAAAAAAACGGGGTTCTTCCTTTGATGTGCCACGACCGATTTACGTTACTACCCTTCCGCTACCAGAGCGTGTGCTCCATCTGTAATGACCTTGTCACTGACGGGGCACTGTAACCTAAATTATGTACCTTATCGTTTTGGGCTCGAGTGAGAGAGGGTCTCTTCCGTGTAACTCAAAGTGTCATTGCGCTACAAAGGTTCCAGTAATCTTCGTTTACAAAATACTCGACGGCAGCGATCGTTGACATGTTGCTTTATAGCGCGACGAATCTGTCACAGTCCCGGTGAGTCTTGTTGTAGCCGTAATTATTAGGTGAATTACCTATGAGGCGACACCGGTACCACTGACGGCAAACGCGTGGGCAGAACATAGTACGGCAACATCACAATATGCAAGTTTCTTCATATTGTTTTCTACTTCTTTATCTAGGCCTTCTGCATCTTGTTATTTACACCACTACTTCTTTATCTAGGCCTTTTGCACCTTGTTATTTACAACACTACTTCTTTATCTAGGCCTTCTGCACCTTGTTATTTACAACAAACGACCCTCGCACTACTTTGTACAACCTATATGGACACTATGAAAATATGTTCGTATTCCAGTCCCCCAGTAGTTGGTGCATTATCTATATCCTTTCAAGTGATCGGTCTTATGTTATTCATCAATTGGCATTTTTATGTAACACCTAGTATGGTGCTTCTTGACATTCAATGTCTCACAAGGGAACCTTTCTTTTGAGTCTTCTGTACTGGTTTGATGCGGCCCACCACGAATTCCTCCCATGTGCCAAACTTTTCACCTCTTAGTAGCACGTGCAACATACGTCCTCAATTACTTGATGTATGTTGTCCAACCTCTGTCTTCCAGTACAGTTTTTACCCTCTATAGTTCCTTCTAGTACCATGCAAATTATTCCCTGATGTCTTAACAGATGCCCTATCGTCCTTTTCCTTAATCGTGTCAGTGCGATACATTCCATTTCTGACCAGCTCTGCTGAGACCGTCTCATTTCTTACCTTATCAGTCCACCTACTTTTCAACATTCTTCTGTAGCACCACATCTCAAAAGCTTCAGTTCTCCTCTTTTCCGGTTTTCTGCATGGCCCGTGTTTCACTACCATACAATTCTGTGCTCCAAACGTATATTCCCAGAAATTTCTTCCTCAAATTAAGGCCTATGTTCAATACGGGTAGGCTTCTCTTGGCCAGGAATGCCCTTTTTGCCGGAGCTATCATCTTTGCTTCGTCCGTCGTGGATTACTTTGCTACCTAGGTAGTAGAATTCCTTAACTTCGTCTACTTTCTCATTCCCAATTCTGGTGTAGAAGTTGCTCACAGTTTTCATTTTTGCTACATCTCATTACTGAGCCATCCTTGCTTTTGAGAAATTGCTCTCCTCGTCCAAATGAGTTCGCGGCCAAGGTATAGAGGGTACTGTTCATCTAGGGGCTGGTGTTGTTGTTTTTGTTGTTGTTGTTGCTGTCACAATCGGGGAAGCTAGGCGCTGCAGCGTGGAGTAGTGAGCTGGAAGTGGTGGTGCTTGGACTGCGACGTCTTCTTTCTCGGCGTCAAAGGCGGTCACCTGGTTCGAATGTGTGGCGAGACATACGGGCTTTGGTCATTGGGAAGTTTGTGTGGATACAATGGTTTTGTGGGGTCAGGCCCTTTCTTACAAGGGAACCTCCCCATCGCACCCCGCTCAGATTTAGTTATAAGTTGGCACAGTGGATAAGCCTTGAAAAACTGAACACAGATTAATCGAGAAAACAGGAAGAAGTTGTGTGGAACTACGAAAAAAAAAGCAAAATATACAAACTGAGTAGTCCATGCCCAGATAGGCAACATCAACGAGACTCTGAGCTGAGGGGCGCCGTGGTCCCGTGGTTAGCGTGAGCAGCTGCGGAACGAGAGGTCCTTGGTTCAAGTTTTCCCTCGGGTGAAAAGTTTAATTTTTTATTTTCAGACAATTATCAAAGTTCAGGCATTCACCCATAATCAAGTTCACTCTCCAAAATTCCAGGACATGTTCAGACTTGCTTGGACATAAGCAGAATTTGACGGTCTACACAAGGAAAAATTTGAAAACGTTAAAAACGTATGTTTTGATAAAGCACAGGGAAAACCGTGCGACTGTGAAACTGTTGCATTCATTTGTTGCAGTTTATGTGACAAACTCTTATGTTTTCATCACTTTTTGGGAGTGATTATCACATCCACAACAAGAAAACCTAAATCGGGCAAGGTAGAAGAATCATTTTACCCAATCGCCAATAGCACAAGTTAGGTTGGTCGACAACATATTCCTGTCATGTGACACACATGCCTTCACCAGTGTCGTATAGAATATATCAGACGTGTTTTCCTGTGGAGGAATCGGTTGACTTAGGACCTTGCGATCAAATGTTTTCGGTTCCCACTGGAGAGGCACGTCCTTTCGTCTACTAATCGCACGGTTTTGCTGTGCGTTCGCAAAACACAGACACTAAACTTATTACAGTGAACAGAGACGTCAATGAACGAACGGACAGATCATAACTTTGGGAAAATAAAGAAAGTAAAACTTTTCATTCGAGGTAAGACTTGAACCAAGGACCTCCCGTTCCGCGGCTGCTCACGCTAACCACGGGGCCACGGCGCTCCTCACCTGAGATTCTCCTTGATGTTGCCTATCTTGCACATGGACTACTCAGTTGGTATATTTTGCTTATTATTTTCATAGTTCCACACAACTTCTTCCTGTTTTCTCGATTGATCTGTGTTCAGTTTTTCAAGGCCTATCCACTTTGCCAAATTATAACTAAATCTGAGGGGGGTGCGATGGGGAGGTTCCCTTGTTAGTGCAGAGTTCATTAAAGTCCTCCCGGATCGATTAATTTGCTACGTGGTAATGTAGTTGCGCATGACAGCTGATCCGTGACCGTGGAATTAAGCCCCCTTGTTGCTTGTTCGATTTATGTGATTAATGAACTTTTGCAAGTGAGCGTGATTGTTCCGGCCGTAAGAGAGTCTTATTGCCCACCTGTCTCGTTTCCAGTTCCTTTGTAAACTGCAGAGCAGCCGAGTTGAGTTGCAAATATCTGGCTGTTCAAGTTTCTTAGTCGATGCTTGGCAGCGCTTCTGGAAGTATTTTTCTATTCTAAAATTTTCCTCTGTGATACCGACAGTGCTTGTGTTAGGTGATAACATTGCCACTGGAAACATCTCCCAAACTACAACAAGCCGGCCGGTGTGGCCGAGCGGCTCTAGGCGCTACAGTCTGGAACCGCGCGACCACTACGGTCGCAGTTTCGAATCCTGTCTCGGGCATGGGTTTGTGTGATGTCCTTAGCTTAGTTAGATGTAAGTAGTTCTAAGTCCTAGGGGACAGATGACCTCAGAAGTTAAGTCCCATAGTGCTGAGAGCCATTTGATCGAAACCACAACAAACACTGAATAACCAGTTCCGCAGACCGAAACTGAGGAGAGGGGCTGTTGTAATCGGCTAATACAAATCACTGAGAAATGCACGGAAATCAGATTTTCAACAAAAATTTATGTTTTTTAAAGGAAACCTGTTATTGTTTTTAGCACAACTGAAAATTGAAACAAATACAAAAATGGTTCAAATGGCTCTGAGCACTATGGGACTCAACTGCTGAGGTCATTAGTCCCCTAGAACTTAGAACTAGTTAAACCTAACTAACCTAAGGACATCACACACATCCATGCCCGAGGCAGGATTCGAACCTGCGACCGTAGCGGTCTCGCGGTTCCAGACTGCAGCGCCAGAACCACGCGGCCACTTCGGCCGGCCAAACAAATACTTAATCAGTGCTCTTTGTTATATTGTAAAATGTTAAGTACATCCAGAGTAATTTGTAACGTAAAGTTGACTCATGAAACGTCAGACGTTCAGTCGCGTATTCTAACAAACAAGATCTGTAGTGGTATGTTTACGAAGACTGCGATGTTTACGAGTTTGGCTGTCTCCGTGTCTGCATGTAGCGCTTTCTGAATTAGCCCTTGTACTCAGACTAACTGTAGTAGACTGTGTTACCGGACGTCTGTGATAGTGTACTGTACACAAGTAAGAACAGAAGTATGCACAGTAGGAACGTGAGAAGGTCGCAAGTACAATAGTATGTAGTGTTGTAAAAACTGTGAAAATGGTTCATTATAACTCTGAAAGGGCAGAGATGATACTCATCTATGACGAGTGTAGACAAAATGCAGCTGCAGCCTGCAGGGTGTACGCAGGTAGGTACCCTGACAGAGAGCATCCAACGCGCCGCACATTTGAAAACGTCTACAAACAATTGTTTGCAGCAGGTACGGTCGTAATACGCAAACGGGTCCGTAACAAACCCATCACAGGAGAAGCAGGTGCAGTTGGTATTTTAGCTGCTGTTGCCGTGAACCTACACTTGAGTTCACGTGACATCGCTAGAGGCAGTGCAAAGAGTCAAAGTATTGTAATGCGCATACTTCATCGTCATAAATTTCACCCGTATCATGTGTCGCTGAATCAGCAATTACATGAAGATGACTTAAACAATCGAGTGACTTTCTGTCAGTGGGCATTAACAGAGAATGCGTTGGAGTTTTACTGTTTGCCGATGAAGCAGGTTTCACAAACCACGGTGAAGTGAATTTACGAAACATGCGTTACTGGTCCGTGGACAATCCTCACTGTCAGCGGCAGTGACCGTGGAATGTAAATGTAAGGTGCAGAGGAAGTGGGGACTATCTCAGTGGCCTCACTTCATTGAAGGCACCCAAGCAGCAGTAAAGTACATTGAGTTTCTACACAATAATCTGTCAACATTACTAGAAAATGTCGCTCTGGAGACGCGTAGACATGTGGTATCAACATGATGATGCTCCTACACATTCTGCAATGAACACTAGGCTGACCCTTCACAGAATGTTCGTCGGGCGTTTCGTAGGTCGTGGCGGACGCATAAATTGGCCAGGTTATTCTCCTGAGGTTACACCTTTAGACTTCGTTCTCTGGGGTACGTTAAAGGAGAACGTATAGCGTGATGTGCCTACAACCCCAGAGGATATGAAACATCGTTTTGAGGTAGCTTGCGGCAACATTACACCAGATATACTGCGTCGTGTAAGACGTCCATTACGCGGTAGATTGCAAATGTGTGCAGCAAATGATGGGCACCACTTTGAACATTTATTGGTCTGAAATGTCAGGACACACTCTTTTACATTCTGTAATTGAAAACAAAAAACAAATTTGTAAGTTTAACTAAATTCTCATGTAAATGTACATTTTATTCTAACAGTGCCGTACAGTATTCTTCATGGAAAAAGACTAATAAAAATGTTAGCATGTGGACGTAACGTGTTGTTCAAGTCTCTTCTGTACCTTCATCACTGTTCTTTTTGTAACTCTACTTAGTTCTGTTATCTATGATATACACGACTGAACTGTTGAGGAGTTACTCAAGCGTCAACTTTACGTTTGAAATTACTCTAGATTTAATTAACATTTTACAAAGTAAGAAACGGCACTGATTAAGTAGTTTTTTTTCTTTTTTTCAGTTGTGCTAAAAATAACGGGTTTCCATTTAAAAAACATAAGTATGTGTTGAAAATCATACTTCCGTGCATTTATCAATGGTCTGTATTAATTAATTACACCAGCCCCTCTCCTCAATTTTAGTCTGCAGAATTGGTTATTCGGTGTTTGTTGTGGTTTGGGAGGTGTTTCCACTGGTAATGTTAGGTGACTCAACCTGTATAACATGTTTACTCAGCTTTAGTCATGTCGCTGAAGACTGTAACTGTAGCAGTGTTGAGCGTGCAATGGTGGCCAGGAGACAGACGCGCCTTTAGCCTGGGTTATTATTTATAATCATTGCTGCATTTTTATTGTGTTTGCGTATCGTAAGTCATTGTTGTAATTAACTGTGTTCTACTTCCAGGTGTACTAACAAATATGCATTATGCCACTCTTCTGATATTTCCCCTCCTATGAAAGATCATTTGGCTTATGAGGCCAGTACACGACAGCTCCCTTATGATGGAAGTGTCAGTGATTTAGTGGCTCGTCTGCATACAGCCTCGGACACCCCGTTGCTCCTGACAGTTGACACCACAGGGGAGGTAGTTGCCGCACTAGTTGATTGCGCCATTGCGTTATCAAACCTACGCCAAAAGATAAACTTCTTTGAAACTAGGCAGCCCACCGGTAAATTAGTTTATAGGATCCAAGCCCAAGTAATTCACTAGGACATCCATCTGAGCGATGTTCAGCAGTTTAAACTCAGTTCTGAACAGGGTAAACTCACTCAAGATTTGCATGAATAGATCCGGGATTTAGAAGCTAGTGCAAGTCGTTTTCTTTTAGAGCACTTGGGAACGGTGATTTGTGAGCGGAATCTTCATCGGGACAAGTGATGCTCGAAAGCAATGGTCAGGTGTGAGACAGCGTTCAGCAATCAGATAGCGATACCTTTGGTAATGGCCTCACCCTAAGGGCTTTTTGCGAAGCAACTCTTCGTGGAGTATCTGAGAGAGGTAACATCCGTTTTTTGGCTTATTGTTATGTTTGTATTCCATGATAACGCTTTGCGGATGTCACATGATATTTTACTTAAGTTATTGTATCCTGTAACATGTGGGGTGTAAAGCCATATAGTTTCTGAAATTTTGCAAGAGAAATGTGGTTGACGGGACTGCGAAAACGTTTTATTGAGCTTAAGCTTTTGGCCAGCTCAGGCCACCAATGACACTTTGGCTAGGTATATTGAGCAAATTCCAACTGCAGTCTCAGTCTTGGAATTGCAGATTACTGAAGCTCAAATACTTGATAATATATTGGGGTGTATGAGGTCGGCCGACCGCTCGCGTTTTACCTTCGTTTAAGACCTTCCACCCTCCTTTAATTGCATGTCTTGGTTTCCGCTACTGAGTGGTTAGATTTCGCAGATACCAGCGTGGTGGTATGGAGCGTCATTGCCAGGACGTTGGTGTAGATTCTAAAGAAGACCAAGATGATTCCTTTAAAAGGGATGGAGTTAGGACATGTTTTCAGCGCTATGAAATGGGACATTTGGTACGTGAGTGTCCTATTCAACAGAGGACGAGTCCGAACATCTGACGCCATCGGAAGCAGAATAGGGTAGAAAATCCACTCCCAAAACGCTACTCCCACATCACGGCTGTGGTAAGTGAACCCTTACCTTGTATTAACACCCAGCTTAACCAAGAGCCTATTTGCTCATATTTATTGATTTGACAGTTCAGTTTGCAATATTGACTAGCAGTCGTATTTGCAATACGGGGCTATCTGTAAATTACCTTGCTTGTGACCTTCCTTTCAGGTATGTCAGACTATTAATGGGTAAGAGCTGTTTATGACTGGGAAATTGCGAGCCAAGTTAAGCATTGGTAAGTTTACATTGCTGAGCAATGTGCTGGTGGTTAAGAACCTGTCTGTCAATTTAATTTTGCAGTGCGATTTTATCCATATTACTGGATTAATGATGGATTATTGGAATAAAGTAGTTTACTTCAAGTTTTGTGCCGTTGAGAGGTTTGTCTTGTGTTCCTATATAGCTCTTTGGAAGTTTGTAATGTGTTGTGTCTATCTGGAAAATTTGAGGGTAGTCACTTGAATCTGTATGAGGCCAATCAATTGTTGCAGCTTCTTTCTCATTCCCCAGGGGTTTTAACTGACAAGCTTGGGATAACGAATAAGAATCAGTATAAGGTCATCCTTACTGATGAGGAGCCAGTTCAGCAAGCTCCATACAGGCTACCCATTCCGAAAATGAAGAACTTACTTTCTCTGATTGGCAGCATTGTACGTGATGGAGTGATCTGACCTTCTACGTTGTCGTATGCATTGCCAATATTTCAAGTACCTTAAGCTAAGAGTGGGGAGTGCCGTCCAGTATTTTCTGAAAATGTACGTTTGGAGCACAGCATTGCATGGTAGTGAAACACTGTGTGAAAACCGCAACTGAAGACCATCGAAGCATTTGAGATGTGGTGTTATAGACGAATGTTGAAAATTAGCTGGATTGATAAGGTGAGGAATGAGGAGGTTCAGCCCAGAATCGGGGAGGAAAGGAATATACGGAAAACACTGAGAAGTAGAATTGACAAGATGATAGGACATATGTTAAGACATCGGGGAGTAACTTCTATGGTACTAGAGGGAACTGTAGAGGGTAAAAACTGCACAGGAAGACAGATTGTCCTACATACAGCAAATAATTGTGGGCGTAGGTTGCAAGTGCTGCTGTGAGATGAAGAGGTTGGTACAGGAGAGGAATTCGTTGCAAGCCGCATCAAACCAGTCAGCAGAGTCAGCAGACTGATGACTCGAAAAAAAAGAAAAAAACTATATCGGCGATATGGTGGCATATAGCGCCATCTTTACTGATCATTTGAAACACCTGGAGCTGCTTCTGGAGCCTCTTGTGGAGGCGGGGTTGACCGCCTAACCATCCAAAATTACGTTGGGGCGCCATCAGGTATCATTTTTGGGGCATTTAATTTCTGCTGACGGTATTAGGTTCAATCAAGGTCACACTAAGGCTTTGTGTAGATTCCCCGCGCCCAGGAATGAGAAGTCCGTGGCAAGGTCTATTGGCATGTCGAATTTCTTTCGTAAGTTTCTTCAAAATTTCGATCAATTACCTGGGCTTGATAATGACCTTCGTAAGAAAGTGATTGTTTTCCATTGGGCTGGGAGTCATTAGACGTACTCTGAGTCAATTAAAGAGGCCCTTAGTAACCCTCCTGTTTTGGCTTGTCCCTATTGTGAGCGCCCGTTTGTTGTCCAAATGGATGGTTACTTGTGGAATAACAGCAGTTCTGCGAGAACAAAACAGGGAGCGGCGTCCTATAGTTTACTCTTCTAGGAAGCAGTTATCCACTGAAACTAAATATTTCGATTATGACTGGGAAACATTGGCAGGCCTCTTTGAATTCGAGATATTGAAGTTTTATCTTGAACACGGGAAGTTTCTTTTAGAAATGCATAACAAGGACCTTAGTTGGGTTCTGTAATGCCCTAGAAGACTGGGCGAATAGTGCGCTGGACGGTTCGGGTTTTCGCCTTTCGTTTTAAGATCAGAAATTTTAGGGGCCCCGACAATCTGAGGGGGTGTCTTAAGCTGCATGTTAGATTGCGAGGGCTGGTTCACCACGAGCTGCTGGGTTGTTTCGTGGATTCGGCATTGGGTGTTTCCCTGAACTCTGCTAATTTGAAGGGGAAGCAAGAATTGCCGGAATGGAACGGAGGTTATTACGAGGGAAACAGGTCTCTAAGTATAGCCTGAACAAAGGCCTACTTCGTTATAGATGCCGCTGCGAGTTCGAACTTAAAATCTGTTTGCCTGTGGAACTTCTTAGTCACACATTCCGTTACTTTCACGATACTATGGAGTGGGGTGGGGTGGGGAGGCATTTGGGTATTTATAAAACCACTGATAAGGTTAAGGAACATGTTCCTTGGCCTACCTTTTATAAGGATATTCGGAGAGCGTTAAGCCCAATTCCAACTGAAAGGGGCTTTAGCAGTCGACAAGGGAGGATTGTCCTGTGGAAGAACTTTTTATCGATTACATAGGACCCTTTTCTCGATCTCGTGCTGGCAATGGTTATGTCCTCGGGATTGATGATGCCTTTTCTCATTTTTGAGGGCTGAGGAGCGAGATTACAGCTGCTATGACCATTTGCCACCTTCTGAGTATTTGGACCACGTAGGCCTCTTCTGGATGATAATACCCCCTTTTGTTTTCTAGTTTTGGTGGTGGAGGTTGACCCGTGAGCATTTAATACCAAAGTGTTTAAAAGGTTTTTGAAAATATCATTCACCATTTCACCACAACTAAATACTACCCATCAACTGCCTTTTTGGAGCGAGTGAGTCCTAATTTGAAGGCGGCACTGATGTTTTTCATGGGAGTTCTCAAAGAAGTGGGATCTTTCGATACTCGGACTCAGTTTCACGTCCAGTATGTCACAACATGAGTCTCTCAAGGCCTCCCAGCCTCATTTATATATGCGTATCGGCTGAACTCCCCTGTAGCTAATTTATGGTCTATTTATGACCTTCTTCCAGAACAGGTTAAACAAGAAATTATTCAGTAGAATTGCGGGAGGGTGAGACGCATCCTCTATAAAGCCCATCAGAATTCAGCGAGGTGATGCAATCGGAGTTTTGTGGGGAACCGCAACGTCGCATTAAAAGGGAAGGCGGTTACGCTAGTAAATTGGCTCCTCAGTTCCTCAGTCCCTTTGAGATCCTGTAGAAGTTCCGTTCCGTTAACCTTCTTTTGTGGAATCTCCGCACATGTAGAATGTTGCTGGCACACATTAGCCTATTCAACGAGAATTATCTAATTCTATATATATAAAAAATGAGGGAGTGGTCACTATCTTTTGTTTTCTAGTTTTGGTGGGTGAGGCTGAGCTGTGTCAGCCCTTTTTCTTTCCAGAAATTGCCCATGTCGTCTGCATCAGTTCGCAGCTGCGATATAAAGTGCACTGTACATCTATGGGGCGTGATTGGTGTTGCCGTCTGGGAAACCAGGCGTTGCCACAGGGGGTAGTGAGCTGGAACTGGTTGCGTGTGGACAACGGCGTCCTCCTCTCTCGGTGCCAAGGGGGTCACATGGCTCGAATTTGTGGCGAAGCATACTGGGTTTGGATGTTGGGAAGTTTGTGTATGTAGAATGGCTTCCCGGGATCAGGCCTTTGCTTAGTGTACAGCTCTTTCAAGTCTTCCTGAATTTATTAATTTGCAGTGTGGCATGGTACCTTATTCGTGACTGCAGAACTAAGCACCCTTGTTGCTTGTTCGCCTAATGTGAATTTTGGCTCCGAGAATCCCACTTGCTGTCAGAGAGCGTTGATCACACCTTTCCAAGTGAGAGTAATTGTTCTAGCCCTATAAGAGTCTCAGTTAACCGCCTGTCTCGTTCCTGGTATCAAGTCCATGTTGTGCAGTTGTTCCGTAATTATTTTTCTATTCTGTCATCTTATTTTGAGATACCCACAGTGCGCGTGTGCTATAACACGTTTACTCGGTCTTAGCCATCTTGCAGAGCGCTGTAACTGTGGCAGCGTTGAGCGTGCGGTGGTGGCCCGGACTCAGAGGTGCCTTTAGTCTGTCCAGCGTCATGGACAGTCTGGTATGCCGTTTTATAGGACTCTTCGACAGGCGACAATTACCTGCACCATCTCCACCGAGAAGGTTGCCCCTCGCCAAGTTATGTAATTGCAATCTGCTGACTGTTTCAGCTAACTGCTGTTTTTCTCATTCTGAGGGCTTAAGCGGCCAATTATTCCATGTCAGTTTGGTTCCCCTTGCTTCGACAGTGCAATATATTTGTAAACTTGCCCACGTTTTTTGAATGATTGTGGAAAGTTACTCCTGTTGTAAACTGTTGTTTAGCAGTTTATCTAATGTGTCAGTTCCCGTCACCCTTTCTTGTTAATACTGGGGGCTGTAACGAGCTCTGGGCGCCTCACGCTTGTTTTGGCAATAGTTGACTGTATTTCGTAGGTGCGGTACCTAGATGCAAACGGATTGTTTTTCTTATTACTTATTTTGTCACGTCTTGTTGAGGCCTTGTTGAGTTCTATGTACTTGTTTGGTGTTACCAGTCAAATCTTGTGAGAGGAGAAGCATACAATTTGCATTGTATTACTTAAACCTTATGAACCTTATGGTTAAGAGGTTTAAATTTGCTGAAATTTCTAGCATCGCATAACAGTCTTGCGAGGGTTAGAGTTCTTGACTTGGAACTCTATTTTTTTTTATTAAATTGAGGGGAAAACTAAAGACTTGCAGCGCCAAATATTAATTTTTTTTCACTCATCTAATTCTAAGATTAGCTACGACGCTAGAATTAATTCTCTCTGGAAATGTAGAGGCAGGGTCTGTTTCTGACATTCCATGTCGGTATTTCTTAAAAACGTTGTAATTCAGGTCATTGCACACTAGTTTCATGGTTGTTTAAACGCTGAGTCAGCCCAGTGGGGCAAGTGTGTAATGTTTTTATCAAAGCTTATGGGAAATTGTATTTGACTTACTTGTGCCCGTTGCTGTAGCCCTAAGTTGTGCCTGTTATTAAAATTTATAGAGTATGTGGTGGTAATATCACTTGGTCGTAATTTGATATTAGAGGTTTCCGGTTTTATGCAATTGTCTACGCAGAGTCATATTTTGATTGGCTAAAATGGTTCAAATGGCTCTGAGCACTATGGGACTCAACTGCTGTGGTCATAAGTCCCCTAGAACTTAGAACTACTTAAACCTAACTAACCTAAGGACAGCACACAACACCCAGCCATCACGAGGCAGAGAAAATCCCTGACCCCGCCGGGAATCGAACCCGGGAAATTTTGATGAAAGGCCCTGTTTCATTTTACAACTGTTGCTGGTATCCAAACTGCTTTCCCTTTGTTTCCCTGCTGTTTGATGTATTAGTTGGTGATCTCAGAAATTGGTTCTCTTAGTATACTTTGTTTTTTAATGATAATGAAGTTTGTCAATAGATGAATTGTATGCACTCAAAACCCTGGCCGAGTCCTTCCACGTGTCTGATTCTGTGATTTTGTTTAAGTTGCCCTCCGAAACGTCAGATTTCAATCACCTGCGTCTGTCTTCGATTTACTCTCAATCCATATTGTGTACTCATTAAACTGTTCGTTCCATTCAACATTTCCTATAATCCTTCTTCACTCTTACTCGGGATAGCAATGTTATCAGCGAATCTTTTCACTATAAATTTAGTCCCACTCGGGAACATTTGTCTTATGTTCGTCATCGCTTCTTCGATGTATAGATTGAACAGTAGGGACGAAAGACTGCATCCCTGTCTTACACACGCACTTTAATCCCAGAACTTCGTTCTTGGTCTTCCAGTCTTATTGTTTCCTCTTGGTTCGTGTACATACTGTATTTTACCCGTCTTTTCCTTTAGATTACCCCAATTATTCTCAGAATTTCGAACATATTGCATCATTTTACGTTGTCGAACGCTTTTTTCGGGTCGAAAAACCCTATGAACGTATCTTGACTTTTCTTCAGTCTTGCTTCTGTTATCAAATGCAACGTCTCTGGTGCCTTTACCATTCCTGAAGTCAAACTGATCATCATCTAACAAACATCCTTAATTTTCTTTTCCACGCTTCGGTATAATATGTATGTCAGCAGTTTGGATGCATGAACAGTTAAGGTGATTATGCAATAGATTTCGCTCTTGTCGGCTCTTGCTATCTTCGGATTTGCGTGGATGATGTTTTTCCACAAGCCCCATAATGTTCCTCCAGTCTCATATACCCTACATGCCAACGTTAATAGTCCTTTTGTTGCAACTCCCTCAATGATTTCAGAAATTCCGATGGAATGTTGTCAGACCAAGGAATTCGTCAGACTATTTAATCAACAATTCTCATGAGTCTTAGGTGTGTTGTAGAGGGAAAGATCCTGACTAGCTGCTAGCGGCTTTTCATGTGACGGCCCTTTGTTCCAGAGAAAATCGAGGTTCGTGTTTTGTGCGTACCTCCTGCATATCTGACATTAATCATATTTCGCCCATCCGAGTGTAGCGCAGCGGCCAAGTTCACGGCTACCACGCTGAAGGTACAGGTTTCTTCAGTCACAGTAAGTAATATCGTTAAACAGTTCATACAGCTGCAGGAGGATTCCACATATAATCTAAAGTACGCGTTCCTAATTGTGACATCCGTTACGCAATTAATACCGGCGAATACAGCTGCCGCTGCCAATAGACATACAATATATCCCTTGCGGAACACTGAGTGAAAACTACTCCTATATAGAAAAAGCGACTTGAGCATTATTAGTCATATCTTCACAGCACAGTATACATCAGGGAAAATATTCCCTTACGGTTTCTTATGTATGCAAGAACCTGCCGGTAAATTTGGTATGACTATTCTATAAGCGTTGACGAGTTTATACACGAACTGTCTGACCCGGGGAACTCTGTTCCGCCTTAAAGCCAATAAATAATCAGATTTTGGATGTTAAGGCCGGCCCGGGTGGCCGAGCGGTTCTAGGCGCTACAGTCCGGAGCCGCGCGACCGCTACGGTCGCAGGTTCGAATCCTGCCTCGGGCATGGATGTGTGTGATGTCCTTAGGTTAGTTGGGTTTAAGTAGTTCTAAGTTCTAGGGGACTGATGACCTCAGAAGTTAAATCCCATAGTGTTCAGAGCCATTTGAACAATTTTTTGGATGTTAAGTTCAATTTTTTATTAGGAAACACAAATAGTGATTCTTCATTCTTTATGTTTTTTGGTGAAATAGCTTCCAATCTTCAGTTGAGTACCTTGTGATAGACGACATTTTTTGTTTTATTATCAGGCCCATAACAAACAACGCAGATGGTCTTCCGACCAGTGAACATCCCACATATAACTGACCATGTGAAAAACGTGGATATTCCAGATTTAAACCACAAACGATTGGCCTTGTCATTTGGTAATGGTCCTGGCGAATGCAAGACGGATCGGAAATTGAAGTCTTTTAAACTCAAACGGCATATCGGTTGGGATCATCGGGATCCTCGGAATGAGAACTTCCTCACCTTCGAATTTTCCTTTGAGTATCGTCGTGTAAGTAACATTGTTCATCAATTTATTGACCACCAAACGCGTACCGTTGCACAGTTTTGGTTGGTTTATGTTTCGAAGTTTGATTATTACGGAGCCAACTTTTAGGCGTAAATTGTGCGGTGGTAAGCCAGGCACATCCAAGGGGTTTAAAAATTCTATTAGATTGTTGGTGGCTTCATCTTCATTTGTTACACAGTCAATAGATTTGAATGAATGCATTTTACCAATGATCTCATTCTGAATTATGTAGTTTTGGTAATCTACATCTTTATTCTTAGTCGCTAAAATTGCTCTCTCACTCAGCCATTCATTACTTTTGTAGTTAGTAATTATGTTTGGGAGTACTTTGTTGATAAGTTCGTCTTTCGGTGAGACAGAGTTATAGAAATTATGAGGAAATTAAATCAATCCGCTCGATTCTTCGACAGGTTATCGACCATTACCGATAGTCAGCAATTGCACAGAGAAATCTTCAGCAGGTGTATCATGAAGCAATGCAACTCACATGTTTGTTGTCAGCTAAAGTTTCTTCACATAACGCCATAGATTCGATGATTTGAGGCAAATATTTATTTCGTCTGCAGCCGTTGATCTTGGAAGTACTGGCAGTGTTTGGCGGAAAACGCCAGACAGTAAAATCATTGCTCCTCCAAAACATCTCGAGTCATTGCGTAGATCTTTCAATGTTCGGATAAGTGCTTCTAATATACGTTTATGCGGCATTGTGCATTCGTCCCAGATGATGATCTTGGATGCTGATAAAACTTTCGCCATTGCTGAGTTTTTTGAATATTATATGTTGATTCTTCAGTAGCTTGAAGATTTAACGGTAATTTTAATGCTGAATAAGCCGTGATAGACGTTCAGCTGTCATTTGCGTTTTGTTATTCCATGTCAGATGCGTTTTTGTTATACCAAGTTTTATAGCGGTCAAACGGGATAAAAAGTATCCTATGTCTGTCTCCTGGTTCTAAGCTACCTCTCCACCAATTTTCAGCCAAATCGGTCCAGCCGTTCTTGAGTTATAAATAGTGTAACTAACACGACTTTCTTTTATATATATAGATTAAAAGTACCATTTTGACCTGCAGGAAATAAGCGAAGTACACGAAAGTTCTGTACGAAGAAGTTCTAGTCTATCATTCTTCCATACGTGGGACAAGAATAATTACATTGTTTATACATGGACAGGGAGACAAATCAGACGCTTTACAATCAAATCTCCATAGATGAAACAAAAGCGAGCACCAGCACCGTAAACATTATTCCACCCAGGTGTACTCCAATTTACCATTCCTGTGATGCTACTCTCCTACAGACAACTCGAAATTTTCAAGAAAAAATTAAATATTGCTAAACACTAATAGGAAAATAGCTTCGATGGAAAATTCCATAAAAATACATTTCTGAATCCTGCATCAATTTTGTGCGTCTGTCTTCAGAAGGATGATCAGACAGGCGAGGTTCACATCGAAGTTGATCGGAGAACTAATTTTTTTTAAATTTAAAGAGACTGTGTTTTCTGGTATCGCTTCTTAGAAATTCGTGTGCGTGCAAGCCACTAGCTTCCATGTTAAGTACGTGGTTTTATACGATTACGTGTTTCGGTTGCTTCTGCGACAATACCATCCGGAATCCCGTTCTACCACAGAAAGAGATGCAAGCGATACCGAAGAAGACTATACTGTAATTTGAACAAAGGTTCTTTATTGATTGATTTATTGATTAAATTACCACGGGGAAAATTATTATTTTCAGTAATTTTGAAATAAATATGCTATTTAATGACATTTTGTACGTTAAAACTGGAAAAGGAAAACAGAAAGCCGCGAACGTTACGCGCTGCGCTACGCTCGCTTGGTCGAAAGATGATTAACATTACGGGTATAGAAGGCACACATAAAACTTCAACGTCTATTTTCTCGAAAAATTGACTCAGTATATAAAGTTCTGATAAGGAATTCATGTCCGGAAATCTACCGTTTGGATGCAAAATCGGTTTGAGGATCTGATCACTTACAAATTTCGCTCTTTTCTCGGAAACTAGGGGCGGTGGCACGAAAAGCTAGCCTGGCACTCAGGATAGATTCCTCTACAACATACCACAGCCTCATGAAAATCCGTGATTAAAAGGTTTGACGGTCCCCTTATCAGAGAACAAATTAAAAAAAACTTGAAGAATGATAATTGAAACCAACAGCTGTATTGTAAGCTAACGTCGTTTGCTCAAAACATGCTACCAGTTTCGACGTCAAAAAACGTCATCTTCAGGATCATGCATGTAGAAACATGCACAGCATGATAGTTAAGTATGGGAGTACAGACAACAAAAATCACATTTAGTGACTAAAATGGGGCTAAGTCACATCATAAAATTTCGTAGTAAAAATATACTGTCGTTGTCGATGCAAAACGAAATTCAGCATCTTTTATTTTTTGCGTTTTTCACATTTTCTAGATTTTTAAGTTCAATAATCACATACTCCAACGACTTAATATGCCCAAGAGGACCACCACATAGAGTGATTTTCACCAACAGAGTAATGGAAGTCACATGTACCCCTACGTGGAACACCTAAGAATGTCGAATACGCTAATTAAAAAAAGACGAAAGAAATTACTAATATAATATCGAACTGCTCAAGTAATAAAATGCAACAAAAACCTAATAAACAAATGTTCACTGGGTAATGCAAACCTACCGAAATAATAACATGTACTCTAATGACCTCTAATACATAAACAATGCAAAACACGTTATAAAACCTAATATACAGTCTGCGTTGAACTCACCAACAACCATAAACACATGCTCCATTGATATTATAACACAGGAACCCAGCCACATCCCTAGGGCCAACGACCACGCTAGCGTAGCAAATGTGTAACTTGTGTAAGTAAAAGACTCAAAATCATATAGTTCCAAAGAAACGACGAAACAAGTCACCAATGTTTCTACTAACTCCAGGAAATTTCTGGATGTAAAACAATATTCCCATCGTTAGTAACATCCACCGTCAATACGTACCCACGGAGTTAAAATCAACAAACATGATACATGTTGACAAATAATTGCGGAAGAACATCTCATGTGACAAATCCTTTATTTATATGTAACAATATCCTAGAAATTGGCGTAGTAGATGTCAATCAGTCGTACCAATAGCAACATATGTACTACACACACACACAGGAGCATATCGAAATCCAGCAGAATAAAACTAAAAGCACATATGTATTAACGTAGAGTAGTAATGTAATGAATTCAAAAGATTCCATGAGAAGGCAAACCCATGCAATAATTTACACAAACATGACAAAGGTTGAGCCGCTCTTTACACGTCCTCTCTAAGCCAGGAAAATGTGGAGCCATCATTCCATACCCAACAGCAATGTACCTGAAGTAATTTTAGACGAAATGCGTACTTCATCTATTAAAACACAATTCACGTAAACTAAACTGGGATAGTGGAAAACCCACATAGAACCAAATTGTGTGCCCAAGTGGCACCTGACACACTGAAAATGGAAAGTAAACCCACTCCAGTTACTAATGAATCAGACTTAACCATACACTTAAAACAAAAATAGAAGTGGCATTTGAAGACATTCGTTGTATTGTATAACATCAACCATAACAAAGTCACAACAGAACACAGCACAAGCACACACAAAGTGCCGCCGGAGTGGCCGAGCGGTTCTAGGCGCTACAGTCTTGAACCGCGCGACCGCTACGGTCGCAGGTTCGAATCCTGCCTCGGGCATGGATGTGTGTGATGTCCTTAGGTTAGTTAGGTTTAAGTAGTTCTAAGTTCTCGGGGACTGATGACCTCAGAAGTTAAGTCCCATAGCGCTCAGAGCCATTTGAACCATTTGAACAAACAAAGTAGTAAAAGGGCAAACAAACAACACAGTCACACACCTTAAAAACAGGAAACATCCAGACAAAAAGGCCCACGGCGGAGGTTCGAGTCCTCCCTCGGGCATGGGTGTGTGTGTTTGTCCTTAGGATAATTTAGGTTAAGTAGTGTGTAAGCTTAGGGACTGATGACCTTAGCAGTTAAGTACCATAATATTTCACACACATTTGAACATTTTTCTTAGCCACAGCCTGGGGGATGTTTCCAGAATGAGATTTTCACTCTGCAGCGGAGTGTGTCGTGAGTCGTTCTTGGGTAGCTCCGTTGGTAGAGCACTTGCCCGCGGAAGGCAAAGGTCCCGAGTTCGAGTCTCTGTCCGGCACACAGTTTTAATCTGCCAGGAAGTTTCAAATTAAAAGGATCTTCGGTGCTAAATCGCTCCTAAGACGTCCGTAGCTCTAAGCTGTTCGGTGCTACGTCGCTCCTACAACTTATATGGCACTCAAAGAGATGTAAACCTTTAGGAACGTTTCGTAAATTTGAAAAGTGTTATACTGCATAGTGGTTCACTTCCGATAACTTCAGTAGTTTGACGAAGAGAGTTGGAGATACAAGGAAACGAGGAAATGCAGCTTCGTCGAATTCTGTTCATAACGCTAAGATATAAAACAGTTAACGAGATTCCTTGGTATTACTGAGCTATCTTCCATCTTGTACTTTTTTGGAAATGCAACTCTCTTTCCTGGCAGTAAGGGGCCTGTGGGATGTAGCGTATTAATAAAGAACCGTGCCGCAGGAGTCCCGCAGTGAACCCGACCGCCGTGTTCTGGTCGGTTAATTTGGTAATCTCGGTAACTTTGCTTCCGGGGCAGGGAACGTCTCTCACTGCGCACTGCACGAGCTTCGCTCCAGGGTCCACACGCCGCCGCAGTGCTGGTCCCTCGCTCCCCGTTCACTCGTTGTGCAAGTCCAGAAACTTTTCTGCGAGATTTCCTCCGAGGAACGTAATATCCTATTCACCTGCAATATCACATTCGCAGGTCGCGTTGGAGATCGCATATATCCTTAAGTTACATGGCCATTAGCCTAGTTGATTTTCTAAAACCATTTTATGCTGTGAAATATGAGCAGAGTGGCATAATGTCTTCTTCGGAATAAGGCAGGAGTTTATAGTACAATGTAACAGACTTTATAGCGCCTTCGAGCGGTTAACTAAAGTTGGCGATCACAATGGTTTCTCGCCATTAACAACGAAACCTGTAGGCTCATTACGAAATTTTTTCGAGAAAGCTCTTGTTGCCTAATTACCTGTATCAGAGAAAATAACACTGCAGGTTTAAACTATCCTATGATTATAAATGAATAAATCAGTAACTTCATCTGGACTTGTTTTATTTTGTTATCTTCTGTAGCAAATGTGTCACTGACAGTGAGTTGGCAGTAGTGTTGTATTGCCATGGGCGCTTCCTCCTTTACAAAATGCCGAATGCCAGAAAATAGTGTCTCTCAGTAAGTACAGGCTTGTAGATAAAAGCCGATTACAGAATCTTGTACACCTGATTGCCATCTCCTTTAAATGCTGGTGGCGGCCGTTGTGACCGAGCGGTTCTAGGAGCTTCAGTCTGGATTTGCGCGACCGCTACGGTCGCAGGTTCGAATCCTACTTAGGGCATGGATGTGTGTGATGTCCTTAGGTTAGTTAGGTTTAAGTAGTTCTAAGTTCTATGGGACTGATAACCTCAGATGTTAAGTCCCATAGTGCTCAGAGCCATTTGAACCATTTTTAAATGCTTGTATCTGATTTAGCAGTACAATATTTGTCGTTCCGGGAATTTGTGTCATACCATTTTTATGGCAGAAACGTGTGCACGCGATTCGAGCTGTTAACGTAGTGGCGAGCACCGGAAGTGTAATCTGAGCTTCCACCTAACGCAAGAGTATCAATTCGTTTGAAACCTGTGATTCAGACGTAAATTTATTTGTTCTGTAGAAGTGGTTTATCTGTGTACTTTTCTTACAAACAAACTATGTTTATTTGTAAAGAAATAAATTTAATTTTTAAGTGGGAAGGAATCAGTAAATGTGTATTACGCGTATTTTCAGGGAAATGGCTAAAGTTATAAGCTGCGCAATGAAGTGTATGTGTACATTCGGTTATCAGCCATAACAATAGACAGACCTGTCTGCCATTATCCGGGTGATGTAATCCAGCTATAAATGTGGTGGTGGTGGTGATGGGTCCTACAGCTACTTACAACTACGGCGTGATAACGGTTGTATTGCTGTAGATCGCACGAGCGAATAGTGAACCAACAGCAAGAATATTCGGCCTAAGAGGAGAAGTCATCCAGACACAGTGGTCATCGCAATTGCACGGACTACCCTAGCATACATCCTGTCACACCCAAATTCTCAGAATATCCACATACTACTGATTTAGTGCCCCTTGCCCAATATCCTCATTACTTGCGGCATTTCGCGGATTACCGTAAGACTTCAAGGGTGGTGTGCAGCTGCACTGAAGTAATCGTTGGTCTTTCTCCACTTAATTATGTATGCGGCGTCTGTCCTTTCGGGTACGTGCAAAAGAACGGACACCATGTACATAAAATCAAGAACAACTGAGGAAGAGGTTGAAACTTACTCAGACAAAGAGAAGCCAAGAATCGTTTATCTGCGTAATACTGGCCTACTATCCGAAAGATCGGTAGACTGCTATGGAAAAATAGCATACACTGTATCTCGCACCCCTCAGAAATGATAAAAAGTTTCTTTGTAGTGTTAAAGACAATCTAGGTCTCCGGAGGATGGATGAGTACAGCATTCCGTGCGAATGTGGCATGACTTTTTGGGGCACACTACTTGAGTAGTCGACAAAAGATACGTAGAACGTCAGCGACACACCCGGCCAAAACAACAAAGCAAATCAGCAGCGCCGCGCGGGATTAGCCGAGCGGTCTTTGGCGCTGCAGTCCTGGACTGTGCGGCTGATCCTGGCGGAGGTCCGAGTCCTCCCTCGGGCATGGGTGTGTGTGTTTCTCCTTAGGATAATTTAGGTTAAGTAATGTGTAAGCTTAGGGACTGATGACCTTAGCAGTTAAGTCCCATAAGATTTCACACACATTTGAACTTTTTTTTTAAGACAGCAGCCTCGAATATAATGATGATAAATGCGATGAGACCAGTATCGTGGTGTAAACGCCAAGTTTCTCGGATAGCGTAATTAAAAAGCAATTAAACAGGGACGCAGGTCTCAATTTGAAGTAGGCTTTGGGTTCGTTTTCAATATATTAACATCTCGCCATTCATCAAACCCACCAGAGCTGGAACGCCGAGAGACTGTTATTTTGACTGAATACTGACCCATGATCTGAAAAACAAAAGAGCGTGAAAGGCAGTAGTGGGTGGTGGAAGTCGAACTCATCTGAAAATAATGGCACGAGACAAATAATAGTTCATAGTCCGATTGTTGTGCAGGTAGTTTCATAAGGCCGGAAGTGTATTACAGTGATTTAGGAGTGTGATAGTGGGCTAATATTGGTGATGTCTTGGCCAAAAAAGTCACCTTATCTGAGCCTGATGGAATACGTCTATGGCAGTTTCAGGCTCCAGATCTGTGCCCAAAAACCACCCACCCATAATTAACGGGAATTTAATGACCGGCGCGTAGAAATAAGGTGTCTTAAATCCCTGGAAACGTGCCGAGGACTTACAGAATCCACACTACCCAGAATCGCTGTTGTACTGCTTTCCAAAGGTGGACCATCGCTCAGGGGTTACAACGTTTTCGTTCGTTAGTGTATATGGTTAAGTAAAGCAGCTATTTGTTTCTCTGGTTGATCTGGGCCCAGTTTTCTTCACTGTTAGAGAAAACCAGCATTTCACTTTAAAAATACTGTATAAAAAATACTGATATGAAAAGCCTTTGTGAATTCAAGTAATGCTGCAAACATTACTTCGTGAAAGTCCATGGATTTTCTTGGATCTTGGAGAACTTTAATGTAGAAGTGGTGGTGAGGGAGCTATGGTAAATCTGTTCATTTTCTAAAGAGTTTTATCATTAGAAACCAACGAAACTGGGCTAGAAGATGGTCATTTATACGCCAACTAGGTTATACAGCGTCTGAAAATAATGTGGTTCCCGGCAGTGGAATACCCGGTTTCAACGCATACTAAGCGTTTTCATGGGATATTAACAGATTATTTAGAAAAATCTCCAGCATGTAAAGGGGTCGTTGGAAGAAAGTGCTCACGTTTACTTAGTTTAAGCTATCACATAATGTTTTTTTTTTATTTTCGAATGCTCAGTATGCTGGTGACATGCGGTTCCATTTGTATCGCTAGACAGTATGAAAATAGTTTTGTCTCATTAAAATTCCATGGTTGTCTTTGGATTTAACGGACATATATCTTACAGTCGAAATGACGCTCTCGTAGATTATTGCTTTCTTCCAACATACCCTTCACTTAACAGCAAAGAATAGTACATAATATCATGAATATGAGTAGGTGAGACAGCATTATTATATGATGTAATGCGTGGGCTCAATTTGTAAGCAATTTAATGGAAGGATTTAGAAGATACACAGATGAAACATGCTGATGAAACCTGTACGTGCTGAAAACCTTCGTAGGCTTGTGTCTCACCAGTATTTAAGAAAAAGTCAAGAAACAAATCGAGTGAGTTGCCGCAGTGGTAATACTACAAACTCTGTTCGGGACAACAGTCTTCTGTTTCCCATCGAGCGATGCGGAATTTGATTTCTAGTGTTTCCGTATGTCATTTAATATGAATACCGGAATAGTTACTTTCAATTGGGACGGCCCATGCCATGTCTATCTCCAATCCGAATTTTTGGTCTGCTCCTAATGACGTCGTCGCCGACGGAGCGTTAAATCGTTATATTCCTCCCTTCCCAAAAAATATATTCTTTTAGTTCTGTTCCATGGAAAAATAGTCAGCATCACTTTTAACCTTTGCGAACTTAATGTTTTTAGTTTCCAAAATCTGTATGGGTTAATTCATGATGATGATGAGAGACAAATCGTCAGCTCTTTCGGAATAAAAAGAGTAACTGATGCACACATAGACGCATTGCTGATTGCACTGAACACAGATATGATTCATTATTTGCAGTCACATTTTCAATGACGTTTTTTTCCTAATATCAGGCTAATACTGGACAGGTAGATCGCAAAAGTTTGTTGCTACTTCACTGCTTTCGTTTTGGGTTTGTAAGTGGAAGCCTAACACGGACATTAATTAAGCACACTGGACAAGTAAACAGTAATCGTCCCGAGGACACATTACGCTAATATCGTGTAACACTGCCTCTAGCCTTGGTAATGGCGACAATATAGCGAGGAAGAGAGTTCAAACACTCTTCAGGTATGCGATATCCAGATAAAGTCATTCACTGATGATCAGACGCGTAGAGCAACCAACCTGTGGTGGAGGTCGACTGCTATGTTTCACCCACTGTTCCAAACAGTCCACCACCTTTGTTCTAAAATTAAGATCTGGTGATTGAGCAACCCAGTTGGGGTGTGGTATGTTGAAATAAACATTCAGGTAATGTTAATTTCAGTGAGTTGGCTCAAGTCATGGACGAAAAACACCGCATCACATCACAGAATCACCTCCGACCTGAACCACAGCCCGCATATATTATTGGTATCGTCTCAAAGGGCCGTCGGTCTATCCACAGCCTTTCACCAGTGGAAAAGAGACGAATTTCCAAAACCTCGGACACTACTGTATGCCTCCAGTCAACTATGTCCGGTGTCAGTGCTGGGTGACCCATTAAAAACGCACAGCTTTATGTGACTTAGTGAGAAATGTACTTGTATGATGTACTCGTCTCCAAACGCCCATTGTAAGCACCTCCTTTCGCAATACTCGTCGTAAACTGGTCGATGTGGACCTTCGAGAGCGACAGGCCATTCGCCTCGTCCCTTTTCATTTCTCTATGATTAATAATGCGACAGGAGGGGAATTGTCTCAGTTTAGATCGACTAATGAGATTTCAATGATTATATATGGGAGGTAGCGTTGCTCACGTCCGTAGGTTTAACCTTAAAATACCCTACACGTGGCTCCTGGGTGGTGCTAATTGAGCAACAGTGATTACAGGCAGCCAGACTATCCATAGGATCTCCTGGCAATGACATATCAACTAAATAGCAGAAACAGTTCTTTTCAGAGCTCATTAACAAGAAACGTTGGACCAACTATCAGACTCCTTCAACTGAATATCGAAAGCATTAGCAGGGCAAAGTGTGACTACCTGTCAAAATTTTTGCTGGACAACAATATCGATGTCGTCGCCATTCAAGAAACTTGTGATTCCAGCGAAGAAATATTCCGAAGCCGAGGTCGAATTCCTGGATATTCTGCACTTGGTGTAACTTACCACGAGGTGTATGGAATTGCTACGTATGTCCGTAACAACATAAACGAAGCTTCGCTGATTTCTGTAAGTGTGGAGGCAGATATACATACAGTTGTCATACAATTGCACGGCATTACTATTACAAATGTTTACAAACCACCCAAAACAACATGGCCCGATTTTGTCCTACACACAGCAGAACATCCTGCAATTTACATAGGAGACTTCAATAGTCACCATGAACTTTGGAAGTACTCTCAAAATGATGAAAATGGGAGCATGCTTGCAGAATGGGGACAAGGATTCAAATCCTGACTTATTGTTTGTTAGCTGCAACGAAACTGGCTTTCCCATCAACACCACAAGGAAAGTGATAGATGCCTTTCATCACAGCCAACACAGACCTGTAATAATACAAATTGGCTGCACTGTTCCTATCATACGATCAGCTCCGCATGCTCGATGGAATTTCCAGAAAGCCGACTGGATCATGTTTTCAACGGAACTGGATAAGACCATTCGATGGATACCTCCATCACATAATAACTATCAACGCTTCATTGGTGCAGTAACAGCAACAGCTAAAAAGTGTTTGCCAAGAGGATACCGAAAAGAATATGTTCCAGGATGGAATGAGGAAACACTGTACCAATACTTCCAGCAAAGTGGTGACCCAGAGATAGCTACGGAACTATTGTCCAGCTTGGACATGTCTCGGAGGCAGAAATGGGCAGAAACAGTCAAAACTGTGGACTTTACCCACTCGAGCAGGAAAGCATGGAGTCTTCTGAGAAAACTGGGAGGAAGTGCACCAGCATGCAGAAAAAATTCCGAAGTAACACCAGACCAAATTGCTTCCCACATCATTACCACCTCAAGAGTACCTCCTGACAAGAAACATACAAGACATATCATACGACAGCTTCGTGACCTTAAAAAGAAGGCATCTCCCTCATCAGAGTATACCCATCCCTTCACAGTTTCAGACATTGACTCTGGACTGAAGGACCTCAAACCTCTTAAGGCACCTGGATTCGATGGTATCCACCCAGAATTCCTGATCCATATGGGAGGAAAAGCTAAGAAATGGCTGGCAGAATTCTTCACTGACATCCTGCTGACTGGTCAACTTCCATCTGAGTTTAAAAAGGCGAAGATAATATCTGTTCTGAAACCTGGCAAACCCAGCAACAAGGTAGAAAACTATCGCTCCATTTCCCTACTCAGCTGCTGCTACGAGCTTTTTGAAAGGCTAATATATAACAGAATAAGTAGCGCTATCTTAGAGAACGTTCCAGTCGATCAGGCAGGCTTCAGACCAGGGCGTAGCTGCTGCGACCAAGTATTGTCTCTCATATCCTTCATAGAGTCAGGATACCAAATGAAGCAGAAAACATCTGTGGCATTTGTTGATCTAACTGCCGCCTGCGACACTGTGTGAAGGCCTTATCTACAAATTTCTCCGCATCATGCATCATACCGTGCAGAACAATGGCTCGACTGATTAACAGCATGCTAAGTGATCGGAAGTTCCAGGTAATCACTGGATGCAACATAAGTAAGGAGAGGAAGCTGAACAACGGATTGCCTCAAGGATCAGTTCTCTCACCCTTACTGTTCAACCTATATCTATTTGATCTACCTGACACTTCGTCCAGAAAATACTGCTATGCCGATGACCTGGCTCTAGCCGTCAAACACCAGGAAATGAAGACAACAGAAGAGATTTTAGCCAATGACCTGTCTGCATTAGACAATTACTTCAAAATCTGGAGACTCCAACCCAGTGTGAGTAAAACAGAAGTGTGTTGCTTCCATCTAAATAACCAGTTGGCGAACGTAAAACTGGAGGTAAGTTTCGAGGCAGAATTCTTCGTCACAACTGGAACCCAAAATATCTTGGTGACATCCTGGATCGTACACTATGCTTCAAACAACACCTTCTTAACTTAGCTCAAAAGCTGAGGACTCGAAACAACATCCTCCATAAGCTATGCGGAACTACCTGGGGGTCTTCAGCAACCACCCTGCGAACTTCAGCTCTGGGCTTGGTATACTCAAGTGCTGAGTATTGTGCACCTGTTTGGATGAATAGTCATCATACAAGGCTTGTTGATACCCAGCTGAATACGACAATGCGCATAATATCTGGCACAATCAGATCTACTTCAGTTTATTGGCTTCCACTGTTAACCGGTATAATGCCTCCTGATCTACGCAGATGTACTGCCCTTATGAAAGAATTCCACAAGATCTCCAGGAATTCTAACCTACCCGTGCATGCTGCTGACATGGTTGCTAAGAATTTCAAACCTCTTGAAGAATGGAAAGGTCGGTGGGAAGCAGTGACAGATGTGCACCTGCATAACATCTTCTCAGGTGCTAAACTTCCAAGTGAATTCGACTTACCACGCAAGACGTGGTCTACTCTCAACAGAATCCGTACCAGCCATGGGCGATGCAGGGATGCTCTCTTTAAGTCGAAGAAGCTGCCTGATCCAGCTTGTGACTGCGGGGCTCCATACCAGACTGTTCACCACATTGTCAGTGAATGCAGGATTCGAGCCTATCACGGCGCCAAAGAGGACTTCCTGCTAGCAACTCCAGATGCAGTGCGCTGGATTGAAGGACTGGATATTCAGTTGTAAAGACAAACTTAAGTTTCTTGTGTGTCAATATGTACATACGTATATGTAATTTCATGATATGTCTGTATTAGCCATACGCTAAAATAATAAAAAAAATGATTATATGTGCTGATTTCATTTCCTATTTGTAACATTCTTTAATCTTATATTATGCTGGCTATGTCAATTGCTTATCTGGATGAGCTACACATACGGGACAGTTGACATGTAGAGAGATTGCGTGAAACGACTCTAGTGAGCTGAACGAACGCGGCCCTTCACGTATAGGTGCTCCTGCGTTGTCTTGGGGTAAGTTGCTTCAGCCAGCGTCATGCTAGTGCTGGACTATTATGTGTTTTATTGCACGTACCCACTCTGGACTGCCAAGCTGAAAGAATTCATTCCAGATGTGAGAATGCTGCTATTTGTTAAGAAAAATTTATTCAGCAGATAAACATCTGCCAGTTCCCCAAAAATCGTGGCAATAAAGCTCTGACGTACATGTTCAGAAGGTGCCACAGAGTTTTCGGCTAGCCTCGAGCACAGTTTTTCAGCGTTTTACAGGGCCTGTAATCCTACTCTAGCTGTTGGTTGAGAGTACACTAACTAGTGAAATATAAATGACGTCAGGAAGACTTAACACATAGCGGGGAGTTTTTTTTAATAAAAGAGAGGGGGAATTTGAGAACTTTTTCACGTATCGCCTCTTCTTAATGGTATATTATATTAAATAAACGGACCGATGTAACTTTAGAGACGATTGGTGGTCGAGTTTATCTTGGGGAAAGAAGGGAACAGCCAGATGTTTACTGACTCTGGATTTGGAGCTGAACACACAGTTAGTCCGCAGGCTGCATTCTCAACTGGAGGAACCGACTGGGGTTCAGTGCTCGAATTCTCGGCAGAGGAGCTTCATGGCAGCGAGAAACAGTGTCACTGCACGGCTCTTACTATACTGAAGATTATGGTGAGCGTAGCTGCCAGCTCCGGCATGTTGGGACAATGGAGTGTTTGGTGTTAAGACTCGTGGTGTGTCTTACTGTTACACTTTCGTCAGTGGATTCTCAAATCTATGGCTTTATTTGCTTCTCGTTTTACACAGCCATTGTAATCGTTACATATTCAGGTTGAGATTATTAAGCAGTTCCGACGCCATCGAGTAACTTTGCCGATTTACAGTTCCAGTTTTGTAATTCCCATGGTTAGTTCTGTGACTGTAACTTTAGTAATTTCATGATTGTTTCGGATACCTTACATTTCTACAGCTTTCTGTAATAAACTTTAGACCTAATGTAAATCTTGTTCTTATTATGGCATTCAGTATCTTTCAGTGGTAAAATGCTGAGTTCCCACATTTCACTGCTAGCCCCACAAAATTTCATAGTATTAATCAACATTAATGGATGTGCCTTGATTCAATTAAATTTATTTAAGCACAGACAGGGCATTGCAACTTGCGTTGGCTTTGCAACTTGCGTTCATTGCCAGAAACAATTTCCGTCAGTAGAATGAGATTTTCACTCTGCAGGGGACTGTGCGCTGATATGAAACTTCCTGGCAGATTAAAACTGTGTGCCGGACCGAGACTCGAACTCGGACCTCTGCCTGGACAAACACCTCCCACAGTTCTGCGTAAACCTACTTGCTTTATATACTAACAAGAAACTGAGCCGTGACACACACTACGATTACCTGTTTTTTTATGTTTATTACGAGTTTGTACAGTAGGTGGTTCCACCTCTGCTGTCATCTCTTCCCCAGAGTGTAGTTAGAGGTCATTGATACCGATTGTACATTCTTCGAACCACAATCAGTTTTGCAGCCACCGCAAATTGACACAGCAGACACTACAGATTTGATGGGTCCAAAAATCGTTATACTTTCGCACTCGCCTGTTTTGGAGCCTGAAAGAGTGTCGAAACGACGAAGACTAAACATGGAAACGGATGAGACGATGAATTTGTCTAATTCTGAGCTGCGACGACTAGTGTAATTGTACCAATTAGGTATCCTGAAAAGGAATCAGCAGAAATTGATGCGTCAAGAACACGAAAAACAATAAAATGAATCGTGTAATGTCATAGTACAACACAGTCTTCTACTAATAAAACATGTTTTTAAGTGAATGTTCGTTTACATTCTTGTTTAACAAATTCCATATCCTCTTGAACAAATAATTCAGTATAAATTTTTTTTTTCACTGAAACAATGAGAGTACCATAATCCAATTTGAAATGTTAGAAATGTATGCACTTATGTACTGTTGTGTCAGGCAAATAGCTTCACTACATCCTTGAAACATTTTTTGGGAAAGTGGAACAAAAAGATTAACTTGTTCCTATTTTAAATTTTACAGGTTAAACTTTGTGCACTTATTTTCTGTAGCACCTGCCAAACGCCTTCGTCATACCCTTGAAACTATATTTAGTAAAGTGAAACAGAAAGAGTAACTTGTTCCTGTTTTAAATGTTACAGCTCAAACAGTTTGTGCACTTATTTACTGTAGTATCTGAAAATTCTGTTCGAGATTGAATTGTTACAGGTTAAACAATTTTTGATGAAAGTAAAATCGATGAGAGAGTATAAACAAAAACACTAAACTACATTTTACTATGTGACATCAGAGCACTGTTTTTCGTTTTCATCAAAATATTACTTGGTTGTATCTCAAGAAGAAAATATTGTTTAAATTACAAAAAGTACACGCATTAGGTTTAATTATGCAATGTTTTGACAGTCTTCCACACACTACAGTTGATGTTTTACATTAACTCTTTCCCGTCTTCTGTTTGTTCCACGTACACAAACGTTTGCTGCTTCCTCTTCTCCCAATACTGGAAGATTGTTGTCATCATCACAAGGTGCCTCAAAATCCTCATCCCCTATATGTTTTGCTGCGTTGTGCGAAACAAAACAGGCTATTATCAAACGGGAGATTTTTATTTGGGAAAGCCTTATTCTATTTTTCAGAATTGGGAAACGCCTTTTTACTTGTCCAAAGCACTGTTCGATTATCACCCTTTACTTAGAGTGAAGTCTGTTGTACGCCCTCTCATCAGGTGTCTCGGGGTTTTGAAACGGTGTCATTAACCACGGCGCAATGCCACATCCTTTGTCTACTAAAATTAAGGCATGGAACTGGTTCTCTCGCAATATACGGTACATATCTGAGATTCTCCACACCCGAGCGTCATGTACAGACTGAGGCCATGAAGCAGCAACACTCGTAAACAGTTCACTATAATCACGTGTCGCCTGCACATTTATAGACAGAAAACCCTTCCGATTAATGTATTCGACTCCTTGTGCAGAAGGTTTATTGTAGGTATGTGCTTGCAGTCTAGGATCCCTACCGCACATGGAAACTTAGACTCCTGGAAATGGAAAAAAAAACACATTGACACCGGTGTGTCAGACCCACCATACTTGCTCCGGACACTGCGAGAGGGCTGTACAAGCAATGATCACACGCACGGCACAGCGGACACACCAGGAACCGCGGTGTTGGCCGTCGAATGGCGCTAGCTGCGCAGCATTTGTGCACCGCCGCCGTCAGTGTCAGCCAGTTTGCCGTGGCATACGGAGCTCCATCGCAGTCTTTAACACTGGTAGCATGCCGCGACAGCATGGACGTGAACCGTATGTGCAGTTGACGGACTTTGAGCGAGGGCGTATAGTGGGCATGCGGGAGGCCGGGTGGACGTACCGCCGAATTGCTCAACACGTGGGGCGTGAGGTCTCCACAGTACATCGATGTTGTCGCCAGTGGTCGGCGGAAGGTGCACGTGCCCGTCGACCTGGGACCGGACCGCAGCGACACACGGATGCACGCCAAGACCGTAGGATCCTACGCAGTGCCGTAGGGGACCGCACCGCCACTTCCCAGCAAATTAGGGACACTGTTGCTCCTGGGGTATCGGCGAGGACCATTCGCAACCGTCTCCATGAAGCTGGGCTACGGTCCCGCACACCGTTAGGCCGTCTTCCGCTCACGCCCCAACATCGTGCAGCCCGCCTCCAGTGGTGTCGCGACAGGCGTGAATGGAGGGACGAATGGAGACGTGTCGTCTTCAGCGATGAGAGTCGCTTCTGCCTTGGTGCCAATGATGGTCGTATGCGTGTTTGGCGCTGTGCAGGTGAGCGCCACAATCAGGACTGCATACGACCGAGGCACACAGGGCCAACACCCGGCATCATGGTGTGGGGAGCGATCTCCTACACTGGCCGTACACCACTGGTGATCGTCGAGGGGACACTGAATAGTGCACGGTACATCCAAACCGTCATCGAACCCATCGTTCTACCATTCCTAGACCGGCAAGGGAACTTGCTGTTCCAACAGGACAATGCACGTCCGCATGTATCCCGTGCCACCCAACGTGCTCTAGAAGGTGTAAGTCAACTACCCTGGCCAGCAAGATCTCCGGATCTGTCCCCCATTGAGCATGTTTGGGACTGGATGAAGCGTCGTCTCACGCGGTCTGCACGTCCGGCACGAACGCTGGTCCAACTGAGGCGCTAGGTGGAAATGGCATGGCAAGCCGTTCCACAGGACTACATCCAGCATCTCTACGATCGTCTCCATGGGAGAATAGCAGCCTGCATTGCTGCGAAAGGTGGATATACACTGTACTAGTGCCGACATTGTGCATGCTCTGTTGCCTGTGTCTATGTGCCTGTGGTTCTGTCAGTGTGATCATGTGATGTATCTGACCCCAGGAATGTGTCAATAAAGTTTCCCCTTCCTGGGACAATGAATTCACGGTGTTCTTATTTTAATTTCGAGGAGTGTATATGTATACCGCCACTTAACTTTAGCTGTTTCTAGTTCGTTAACGTTACTCGGAAATCAGATCCACAACGGTGCTTTTCTGTTAACCTGCTGCAGAACATACGAAAATCTTAATGATTCTGTTGTCTGGTGTATTCCTAAGTCTTCATCTACACCAGTCTGAAAGCCTCGACCCGCTAAGTAGCGCAAAAATGTTTTCACTTTGCGTTCGTTGGAAAGGGCGCCTCGTCTTCTTTCGTAATTTTGGGGAAGAAAGTGATTCGCCAGTCAAATAATGTTTTCACTGTTAAATCTACATAAACTTCTACAGTTTCTTTCTTCTGTGTTCCTTCGTACTACGTATATCCGTTTTTACCTTTCGGGAACCATAAATTACCCCATTTTCAATAGAAACACTCCGTAATACTTAACCACAGCACTACTTTCTCAGCTCGAAGTATGCTACGGAGCTCACTTACAAAAACAGAGAATGTTCTCCGCTTGTGAGAAAATTCTCTGATTTTATTCATACGAAATCGGAGAATATTCTTTGCTTTGAGCAACTTCCCACACCGCTCAACTCACGCTGAGAACATACTCGGGTGAAGTATACTCTCAGACTCGCTTTATTCATGCCAACCAGAGTACTTACTCCGAACTTCTGAGTATGAAGTTTATTCTCCGTTTTATTCATACGACCCAGTTTATCTGCTAAAATATTTAGGTTCTGTTGCTTTTGCCATACAGACACCTTTAGGGATATAAATGTCGATAAGTGAACATATTTTGCATAATTTAATTCAGTTATGTCTCATGTGATAATATTCTAGGATGGATCCGCACTTAGTAAACAGTATTTATTGCAAAAAAAAGTTCTTACAGTTTAGTACACGAGCACACATACATCTTCCAGAGCTCTCCGTAAGCGGCTAAGAATTTTAAATACAGTCTCACAATACTTCATTCATCAACGAAATTTGTTATTATCACTCGACCTGGGTCTGATAGTTGCACAGATGTTCACAAGCATAACCCTAGGAGGAAAATTAAGCTATATTACCCTTTAATGAACATGCCTTTGGCACAGTTTTGTGACACATACCTATAGAAAACTTCGGCAATCAAACCCATAGAACTAATATAGCTGACTGGCAGGAGAATATTGTTACTGCCTGCAGCCAGTTTTCGGAGTTGCTACTTCAGTCATGTTTTCTGCTGTAGAGAACCGAAAAATTCTGTGTTTTGGAACTGAATATTTTATGTTTGTCTACCAGTCATGTTTCGCATATTCTTGTTAGGCACCGTAAGTGGTTTCCATTTTTACATTCTTCTGTTCTATCTATGTTTTGTTCTGTGTGTATCAGATAAAGATAGTACAGATTTGTAATTAATAAGTCGCATTGAAACATTCCACACTACAGGACGTATCCTGTAGCACATTACACATGATATTGTTTATATACTGCACACGCTGTAGGATTGAGTGTGGCAGAATGTAGATTATAGATGTTACACCTTCACAACTTCTTCTATAGCACAAAGGAATTGCAGGATAGAAATAATTAGAAATTTATACAGAGAAAATCCCGTGAGTATAGCCTTATACAGGTTGTATCATAATTAATGGCGTAAGCTCATACAGTTGACAGCACACAATACTAGAAGCAAAAATGTCTTAGTAAACATGTATTCTAAAACGCACTTCTTCAACTTCGCAACAGTGAAACACATCTCTTATACTCAACAAGTGCTCATAATATGTGTTTTAGAGCCTATACTTCTTAAGACTCATTTGCTTCTACTATTGTGTTCTTTCAACTGTACACGTGTACGACATTAATTATGAAACACCCTGTCACATTGTACAGGGTGTTCAAAAAACTGTGTCGAATACTTTGATTTGTAGTGGTATTCATCGGAACAAGAAACGAAAGTCGAATAAGAATAGGTTCAGAAATGCATACCTTCTGCGATAAACACGTGTATATAGGAGGTGTTCAACGTGGCGCCTATTCATGATAGGCATCCCTCTGGCCTCCGCCGTAAGGAATGACGCATCCTTTGAAGTAACCCCGGTTCTTGTTGTACCTGCACGTACACATTGAAGAAGCGACCCTATAGTGTCCGCACATCGTTGATGGACGTGACGCAGACCAATTCCTTAAAGTGACCCCACAACCAAAAGTCTATGGGATTCAGGTCTAGGAGACGAGCAGGCAGTCATGAAAAGTCTGCCTCAGATTGTGACATTGTGTCGAAAATGTGCTGGTACGCCATCATGCATGAACCACATTTGAATTCGTTGGTGTAGCGACACAGAGCCTCTAGCAATGTAAGCAATACATTATGAGAAAGTCGAGATAATACGCTCCAGTTCACCTTTGTAGTGGCACGTGTGGCCTTATTAATCTATCGCGGAGTACACTTGCCCATACGTTGAATGAGAGCCGCTATTGACACCCTCTTTCCTGAATTGCTTGGGGATTTACATCTGCCCATACATGTTGGTTATCGAAATTCGCAACACGATTTATTGTGAACCCTGCCTCAACGGTAAATAAAATCTTGGTTGTGGTACACTTTGCAGCAGCCACTGACAGAACGGTCGTCTGCCATGACGATCCTGTAGCCTAAGGGCCTGAACGCGCTGTAAATGATACGGGTCAAACAGTCGTTCATGAAGTACCATCCAGATAAGTGAAACATGCCTTCTGCTGTTGTTAAATGCCGCACAGTGGTCCCAGGGGTTTCTTCCATCGAACGTGGCACACGCTCCTCCATGTCAGGCGTGCGGATTGTACGGGGCCTTCCACTGTCAGTCTTCTGAGGTGCAAGGGCACCTGTGTCCCTCAGATATTGGAAAAGTCTGCCGAACAGCTTATCAGAGGGCACTCTGTGCTGCTGATGTTTTTCAGCGTAGAGGATACGAGCTCGCAAGCTACGTCCATTTGCTAAACCATAACAGAATATCATATCCGCCATTTCACTCGTCGAGTACAAGGCTTCCTTTGCGAACAAGTGGTGGAAGAGAGAAAATGTAAATGTACTACACAATTTGCACGTAGAAACGGTGCAAGAACAGTAAACGCAATCCGCGTTTGGAACAAGGTAAAACACCATGATACGTGCCCATGGTTGACGGTACTGTACAATAAGACACACAAACACAACGAAAACTAACATAGTCTACAACAGCGCTCAAATCACACACCAGACTGCAGAACACTTAATGGTAGGTACAGGGCTGGGACTAAGACATAATAATACCCTGCCGACACATTTGACGGAGTGCGAATGCAACGAGTGCGATAATATCCGCAACCAAGCTTGGCGAAGCCCTTCCTATAAATACTCGCTTTCGGACTCATGTTTATTGGATTTACTTTTTTCGTTCTGATGAATACTACCACTTTTCAAAGTATTGGACACTTTTTTTGAACACCTTATATATAGTGTGCATAAGACAATCAAAAAACGCACAATGGCATTATAAAGAAATTCTGTGAATGGGACAGGAAACTGTAGATACGATGTAAATGTACAGACAAGTAAATGATTACCATTTCAGGAAAAAATGGGTGATTTATTGAAGACAAAAAGCTTGACAAACTGATCATCTCTATTCCTCATGCAAGCAGTTACTCGGCTTGGCATTGATTGACAAAGTTGTTGCATGCCCTCCTGAGGGATATCATCCGAAATTCTGTCCAACTGGCGCGTTAGATAGTCAAAATTCCGAATTACTTTAGAGGGCCCTGCTCATAATGCTACAAACGATTTTACTTAGGGAGAGAACCGCCAACCTTGATGGCCAAGGTAGATTTGGCAAGCACGAAGGAAAACGATAGAAACTCTCACCGTGTGCGAAAGATAAGCGCAGGATGGCTTACCATGGAGGGCAACAAAATGCTGCGCACAATATCGTCGACATATACCTGTGCTGCAAGGGTTTCACAGATGACAACCGCTGGCCAGAGTGGCCGAGTCGTTCTAGGCGCTACAGTCTGCAACCGCGCGACCGCTATGGTTGCAGGTTCGAATCCTGCCTCGGGCATGGATGTGTGTGATGTCCTTAGGTTAGTTAGGTTTAAGTAGTTCTAAGTTCTAGGGGACTGACCACAGCAGTTAAGTCCCATAGTGCTCAGAGCCATTTGAACAGATGACAACCAAAGGGGCCCAGCTATGGAAAGAAACTGCACCCTAGAGCATCACTGCTGGCTGTTGGGTCGTATGGCTTACGACATTCAGACTGGTATCCCACCGCGATCAAGTTAGTTGTCAAACCAATCTTCGCAGGACATTGGAGCTAGTTTGAAGCAGGACTCACCGCTGAAGTCAACGAGATTTCAGGACGAAAAAGTGTGTGCAGACTCCCTTGACGACAGTGGCATACTGACCTGACGGTCAGCCGCCATATGTCCTGACAGCAGGAGTCTTGGTCTGAGGTCTTTCTTTTCATAGCAGGACCCCTCTGGTTGTCATCCGTGGCACCCTTGCAGCACAGCCGAACGTCCACGACATTCTACGTCGCGTTCTTTTGCCTTTCCAGAGTTTACATTTCACCAAGATAAAGGCTGACTGCGCATGGTAAGAGTTTCTACTGTTTGTTTTCGTGCTTGCCAAACTCTACCTTGATCAGCAAGGTCGCCGCATCTCTCTCCGATTAAGAACGTCTGGAGCACTGTGGTCAGGGCTCTCTAACCAGTTCGGAATTCTGACGATGTGAAGTGCTAATTGAACTGATAACCACTGTAGTTAAGTCCCATAGTGCTCAGAGCCATTTTTTGAAGTGCTAATTGGACAGAACTTGGCATGATATCCCTCGGGAGGAAATTTGACGAATTACTGCTTGCATAAAGGTCGTAGGTGGACCAACGTGTTGTCGTCTTGTTCAGTTTGTGAAGCTCTTTCTCTTGAAGAGGTTCCGATACTGTGACCTTTCACGGAGATTCATCCGAAATTTAGACTTCTTAAAAAATTTAGACTTCAACGGTTTACATGAAAAAATTTCCTTCACTAAAGAACTTCAAAATGATAAACGCGAACTAAATTTTCTAGATTTAACAATTTTTATACAAGATAATACCTTCCATTTCAATATCTTCCGCAAAGAAACATATTCAGATAATATTATTCCTGCTGACTCAACTCATCCAAAAGCTCATAAACTGGCATTTTTTCATTCCGCCATTCATCGAATGGTAACCACTCCTTTATCACCTGCGGCCCAAAAAAAGGAATTGAATGTCATCAAAGCTATTGCAGTCAATAATGGGTACAACCAGAATATGATCGATTACCTGCTCAATAAGAAAAATTCCCAAAATTGCTCGACTTTGAGAAATAACCTCCCCACAGATACCATAGAAACTAAAAAATTTATTTCCATCCCCTTCTTGGGTAACATATCTTATAGGATCAAACGTCTTCTAAATAAAAAATATAACTGTAACGTCTCTTTCTCTACAAATAACAGTTTAAAAAGAAATCTTGTACAGTCAGTAGAGATTGCCAGGGATTGGTTTTCTAATTCAGGTATTTACAAACTAACCTGTAATAACTGCCCCTCATATTACATTGGTCAAACAGGCAGAGCTGTGAAAACACGATATAAAGAGCATCTATTAGGTAAAAAAGGAATGAATATTCGCAACTCTACTTTTGCTGAACACCTCTTGATAGCCGGCCATACGCCTAAACAGTTAGAAGACACGGTTATCCTACACAGACAAGTCAAAGGACGGAGACTAGATCTGTGGGAAGAGTTATTTATTTTTAAACATCTTGAGCTCAAAGACGGCAATATACTGAATGATCAGCTGAACCTTGCCTGTAGACAATTTTTCGAAGGCTTTAAACCCGTACTGTTTAATATATAACATAAATGCTAGTAACCTCAGTACTCTATTTCCTCAGGAAGCTATAATGCACTTTCTTATCTTTTAGCTCACTGCCTGTTATATAATATATTTTTCTCACGATGTATGGCTGCCACTATACGGGCCTTCATGTAATAATTTTTTCTCATTCTAACATATGTATTAACTGGATTGTAGCCCAGGGCCGGCCGTGGTGGCCAAGCGGTTAAAGGCGCTCCAGTCTGGAACCGCGCGGCCGCTACGGTCGCAGGGTCGAATCCTGCCTCGGGCATGGCTGTGTGTGATGTCCTTAGGTTAGTTAGGTTTAATTAGTTCTAAGTTCTAGGCGACTCATGACCGCAGAAGTTAAGTCGCATAGTGCTCAGAGCCATTTGAACCATTTTTTTTGTAGCCCAGGTTTCATAATTATGACTTAAGAGCCATTACGATTTTCTTAAATTTTTACTTATATACATCCTATGTGCTTCACTATTATGGTAATACAACCTTTATATTCTGGCTGTATATGCCACTACATATTACTCACGGCGAAAGCGCCACCTGCCTTTTTTGATGAATGTTCTACGTATTGCTCCTATAACTCCCAGAATGTCACAACGGGAGTGGTAAATGATTTTATTTATTTTTGTAACTCTATCTAAGGATGCATTTAATATTGATACTTCACATGTTACTTCAGTACGCCAATCGGCAAATAGTTTGCGACCTGAGCGCCACCTGCCCTGGCCGCAGTGCTACTACGCTGGCCGATTTTACTCAGTCGCCCATGCGCTCTTCAACTACTATGTTCTTAATTTTTATATGTCTGACAAACCCTGTTCTCAGGGCTATGTTTTATTTGGATTAACTGAATTATGTAAATGTTTGCAAAAACGACTAGGATACTTCACTCCATGTTAATGTAATACTGTAAGTATCAGCAATCCTTCTCACATGTTGTAATACAAGATTCTTCTAATATATGTTATACTTTATTCTTGACTCATGTATCTTACCTTGAATATAAATTATGATGTTCATTGTCCCCAGGCCGTCTTCTGAAGAAGATAGATTTATATCTATTGAAATCTAGGTAAAGATTACTTTATCCTTTGCAACTGGTCGGCTGTTTTTTAATCTTTTGACTTCTTAAAACATTACTTTAACACTGTTTGGAGCGTTTTAAAAGCGTGAATAAAACATTTGCTTTACATCTGCTCAACCACATCTCAAAATCTATGGTTCCAATTTTTTATCGTCAGAGGCAGTGGTACGGCGTACAGGTGCGTAGCGTCACAAATATATATGAGTCTGTTGAACAACGACGTTATCATCACGGAGAAGCTGCATGACGCAGGCGAGGATTGGTGTCAATGGATGTCTGATTCCATGGAACTGCGACTTGGTTGTCGTCGTCGATGGCTAAGGATCGGGTTAACATGAATCAGGATCGGGTTGACTCGTGTCTTGGATCAGGTGGTTATGGGCTTGCATGGGGATCAGGAATGTGGTACATGTAAAAAAATATTTGTATGTGTAGTTTTGTGCGTTCTATGTTCGTTAATAATCATACCATTTATCATGAAAAAGTTATATGGAACACTTAACCACCTAACTGCCGTCAGTTGTGGAGGGTAACATGGCCACTTAACACTTTGCCGTCCTCACGTCTCGTACTAATTTATCCCCTTGGCGCCGGCAGAGCTAATTCGCATTACTTGGCTTGTCGGCGGCCGCTTGTCAGCTTTCCGTTGATGACGAGCTTCAAACACATTGACTTCTGCGCGCTTTAATTTTTACGGAAATCCTCTATTTTCAAGTAACTTCTCAGCAAGTTCTACACTGTAGAAGTGATGCCACTTTCCATAAGAAGGTGTCAATAGTTCCATCACTGTGTTTGCTAAAGGTTGTCCAGCGCCGGAATATATCTCGACTGAGGAAATGTATCCCGTACTCGAATCAAACAGCATCCGAATGAGTATGCCATATTTCGTAATTTTCGACGGATTGTAAACTTTAAAATTTAACTGTCCACGCCACGGTATCATTCCTTGACTTAGATTAAACGTTTCTTTAAACTGTTTGGAAAAATAATCAATTACGAATTGCGCTTTCAAAAGCTGGTCGACATTATCCGGTTTATTGTTGTTGTCGGAAAAATGTAAAAATGATAATATTTGTCTGAATCAGTTGCGGGACATCGTTTTGCGAAATATCGGTGAGTTTATCAACGGATTCGTTGACCAGTAATCATTGTTCCTTGCTTTTTTTACAATTCCCATCAGGATAGTAAGCCCAAGCCTTTTGCTAAGTGCGAGTCCCGTAACGTCGACAGATTTGGCATTTTTTTTATCCGGTTCCCTTCTGTTGCAATTTTGACTCTAATACTTGTTGTTTTCGTTGCTAATATATTCAAATAGATCGTTCCCATTATATAATTCTATGATATCAACGACGCTCTGTGTATCTTTGGGAAATATGTGTGGACCAGGAGATCCTTCAAATTTATTATTGGTGCTCAGTAAATCATAGTCTGTCTTCTTCGTCTGATTCATCCGAATCAGTTGGCAACCGTAGCGCTCACCGGATTGTTCTTGGGCGTATTTCACTATCATCCGACGATTCTGCTTCACTTTTTTTTTATATCCATTGTCTTCTTCCCAACTGGCCGAGTCGTCCGGAACGTCAGAAAAGACGTCCGCGCGTTCATCGTAAATAATCGTATCGTCTCTTTCCTCTGCCATGATGAACGTGCACAAGTACTTATAGAAACAAAAATACTTTTTGACGTGTAAGTTATTGCTATCCAAACAAAACACAAACAGAATGAAAACGATACTAAAGTGCTGTCACTGTCCACTGAGCGATACTATGCACACGACACCACTGTGGTGTCACCGGCTGTTGACCGCTGATCCGCGCACGACACCACTGTGGTGTCGCCGGTCGGCAAAGTTTTAATACCAGTTCTGCACCATACGTACCACTCACCTGAAACCAGTGTGATCGTTCAAAGGGGTGACCAATGCCTTGAACTGTGAGCCATTTTTTCCCTTTATTGTGATTTCATTCCCCTGCCCCATATGGGCAGGGGAGGGCTGTCAGCGGCACAATCCGCCGCTCTTCAGCCGAGTGACATGACAACTTAAAATAAGAAGAAAATGTTACATACATAAGGCGATAAAAAAGGGGAACTCAAAACAGAATAATGGGAGAAAATGGAGGCAAAAATAGACTGACATGGAGTCGTTCATGGAGGACAGTTAAAAAAGTCACCAGAAAGTTAAAAAACACAGTTGGCGATTCTTAAAACACAGAGAAGACACTGAATGGACATGCACAGGTTAAAAGTCGGCCACAGTGTTAAAAACACTCCAGAACAACAAACTTAAAACCCACTTGGAGCACACACGACGCAGAATAAAACTGCCAGGTGGGACCTGCCGAGGGAAAGGTCAGAGAGGAAGGAAAAGGAGGGGAGAGCAAGAGGCAGCAGGGGAAGTGGCCGGATGAAGAGAGGAGGGGCATCAGCAGGTACACGAAGAGGCAGGAGACACGTGGGGCGGGAGATGAAGAGGGAAGACAGGGCAGGAGGGGGTGCAGAGACACTGAAATGGGGCACAAGAGAGGGAGGGGGAGTAGGAGGGGGAAGCCGCTCAGAAGGAGGGAGGGGGAAGAGAGGGAGCCCTGAGGAGGAGGCAGGAAGATGGGGTTAGAGTTGGCAGGAAGGGTTGATGTCAGGGCGAAGCTCATCATCAGGGAGGGGTAGATGGTGGAAGTTGTGTTGGGAAAGGAGATGGAGGGTGTGGAGATGGAAGATAGTGGGACACAACGGTAAAGGCGCGGCAACTGGTTGCGGGTGGAGAGGAAGGGAGACACCAGGGGGTGAGGGGAATCAAGGCTGCGGACAATATATAGTGTGTGGATGTGTTCAAGGAAAACGAGAAGGTGGGGGAAGGGGATGAGGTCGTAGAGAACTGTGAGCTAATGTTTTTAGCCTTTATATTTAACCTGCTATTGCATTCGAATGTTGCAGACTTGAAGTGCTAGCCGTTCGAGGAGGGTGACGCACCACCGGGACGGTGGTGGCAGTCCAGACGGCGAGAGCCGCGTGCCTGAGGCGGCGTCGGACGGCTGGCCGAGGTACTCAATATCGGCGCGGCGGAGACGGCGCGGCCGGCGTCCCGTGCTGCCAGCCTCGTGGTCGCCGCTCGACCCAATATCGCGGCCGGTCACATCAAAGGCGCCCCGCTGGGACCTGTTTGCCGCGCTGATTAAAGTGCCGGCGCCACGCCACGGGCCAGCGCCAGGCGCCGCGCAAATGCGAATGCGAACGCGAACGCTCGCTCACCCGCAAGAAGCGGCTGGGGCGATTGCCTGCACTCCAACTTCGTAAGCTAGCGTGCTTGTATAGGGAAGAAGTCCAACAGTAAAGGAAGCAGGCTAGTCCTGCAAGGAATGTTAAGAAAGGTAGGAAGATATGTTTACTCAGCAAGGGCGACAGGATACAAATTTCAGAATATCTCAGCAGTCAGCATTATATATTCGGTGATGAGGTCGAATATGTGGAGACCAAATGGAAAAGTATTCAAAGGCATCATTCAATATGCCCTAGACAAGTACCGGGTGATCAAAAAGTCAGTATAAATTTGCAAACTGAATAAATCACGGAATAATGTAGATAGAGAGGTACAAATCGACGCACATGCTTGGAATGACATGGGGTTTTATTAGAACAAAAAAAAAAAAAAATACAAACGTTCAAAAAATTTCCGACAGATGGCGCTTCATCGCATCAGAATAGCAATAATTAGCTTAACAAAGTAAGACAAAGCAAAGATGATGTTCTTTATAGGAAATGCTCAATATGTCCACCATCATTCCTCAACAATAGCTGTAGTCGAGGAATAATGTTGTGAACAGCACTGTAAAGCATGTCCGGAGTTATGGTAAAGCATTCGCGTCGGATGTTGTCTTTCAGCATCGCTAGAGATGTCGGTCGATCACGATACACTTGCGACTTCAGGTAACCCCAAAGCCAATAATTGCACGGACTGAGGTCTGGGGACCTGGGAGGCCAAGCATGACGAAAATGGCGGTTGAGCACACGATCATCACCAAACGACGCGCACAAGATATCTTTAATGCGTCTAGCAATATGGGGTGGAGCGCCATCCCGCATAAACATCGTACGTTCCAGCAGGTGTTTATCAGCCAGGCTGGGGATGATGCGCTTCTGTAACATATCGGCGTACCTCTCACCCGTCATGGTAGCAGTTTTTCTTTCCAGCGTCGGACATTTTGTGACCTTTGTTTTTTTGGTTCTAATAAAACCCCATGTCATTCCAAGCACATGTGTCAATTTTTACCTATCTACATTATTCCGTGGTTTATTAAGTTTTCAAATTTAAACTGACTTTTTGCTCACCCTGTATTTGCTCAGCAAGGGTGACAGGATACAAATTTCAGAATGTCTCAGCAGTCAGCAGCATATAATCGGTGATGAGGACGAAAATGTGGAGACCAAATGGAAAAGTATTCAAAGGCATCGTTCAATATGCCCTAGACAAGTATGTTCCGCGTAAGATTTTAAGACATGGGAAAGATCCACCATGGTTTAACAGCCGTGTTATAAAAGCGCTACGTAAACAAAGAGCTCTACGTCTCAGATTCATGAGAAGTAAAACTCTGACAAACAAAAGCTGAAAGAAGCGAAAATGAGCATAAGGAAAACAATGAGAGAAGCTTTCAATGATTTTGAAAGTAAGACGTTGTCAACCGGCCTGAGTAAAGACCCTAAGAGATTTTGGTCGTATGTAAAATCAGTAAGTGGATCCAAATCATCCATTCATTTTCTCAGCGACCACACCGGCACCGAAACGGAGAGGAGGCCGAAATTCTGAATTCGGTCTTCCGAAGTTGTTTCACCGAGAAAGATCGTAACACTGACCCTCCTTTCAATCGTCGTACGAATCTCGGAATTGAAGAGTAGCTGCAATCGCTTATTAGTAGAAAGGCGTCTGGACCAGATGGAGATACCTATATGATTCTATAAAGATTATGCTAAAGAACTTGCTCACCTTTTACCAGTAATATATCGTAGATCGCTTGGGCAACGAAAGGTACCTAACGACTGGAAAAAAGCGCAGGTCTTTCCCGTTTTTAAGAAAGGCCTTAAGACAAAATAGTAAATATGTGGTAAGATCTCATGGGACCAAACTGCTTAGGTCATCGCTCCCTAAGTTTACAGACTACTTAATATAACTTAAACTAACTTACGCTATGGTCAATACACACCGTCAGAAGACGCCCATAGACCGCGCAGCTAGCCCGCGCTACCCGTAAGACAGAGCCACACATTTATAGACCTATATTGTTGACGTCAGTCTGTTGTAAAATTATGGAACATGTATTATACCCAAGAATTATGACTTTTTTGAAAAATGAACATATACTCTATAAAAATCAACATGGATTCCGCAAACAGAGTTCCTGCAAAACTCAACTCGCTCTGTTCCTCCATGAGATCTGCATCACAGTGGACGGCGACGTTCAAGCTGATGCCGCGTCCCTTGATTTCAGTAAAGAATTTGATACCGTCCCGCATTGCCGTTTGATGAAAAAATACGAGCTTACGAAGTATTGGAGCAGACTTGCGATTGGTTTCAAAGCTTTCTTGGAGATATAACTCAACACGTTGCTCTTAACGGAACTAAATCCACAGATGTAAAGGTAATATCTAGATCTAGTAGAAAGCGTCGGATGCTCTTTAAGGTTATTCGCATATGATGCAGTTGTCTGTACCAAAGTAGCAACGCCAGAAGATAGTAAGAATTTGCAGAACGACCTGCAGAGGATTGATGAATGGTGCTGGCACTGGCAGTTGACCCTGAACGTAAATAACGGTATCACATTGCGCACACATAGGAAAAGAAATCCACTTCTGTACAGCTTCGCTATTGACGACATACTGCTAGAGACAGCGCCTGCCGTTAAATATCTAAACGTAACTATCCAATGTGACCTTACGTGGAATGACCACATAAAAGAGATAGTGGGAAAAAAGGATATCAGACTCAGATTCATAGGAAGAATCTTAAGGAAATGTAACTCATCCACGAAAGAAGTGGCTTACAAGCCGCTTGTTCGTCCGATTCTTGAGTATTGTTCATCTACCTGGGATACGAATTAGGTGGGACTGATAGAGGAGATACAACGAAGAGCGGCGCGTTTTGTCTCGGGATCGTTTAACTGGCGAGAGGCGTTACGGAGTTGCTAAACAAACTCCACTGGTAGACGTTACAAGAGAGGTGTTGTACATCACAGAGAGATCTACTATTGAAATTTCGGGATAGCATGTTTCAAGAGGAGTCGGGCGACCTATTACTTCTCCCCACATCTCGCGCATTGACCACGAGGAGAAAATTCGAGAAATTAGAGCCAATACAGAAGCTTATTGTCAATAATTCTTCCCACGCACTATTCGCGCGTGGAACAAAGTTGGAGGGATCGGATAGTGGTACCGAAAGTACCCTCCGCCACACACTATTAGATATTACCAAACTACCTGTTAATAACTCGCACGTCTGATTTACAGAATAATGGAAAAACTGGTATAAACCGACCGCCGGTCGGTGGGGAGGAGCGGGTCTAGGCGCTTCAGTCTGGAACCGCGCGACCGCTACGGTCGCAGGTTCGAATCCTACCTCGGGCATGGATGTGTGTGATGTCCTTACGTTAGTTAGGTTTAAGTAGGTCTAAGTTTAGGGGACCGATGATCTCAGATGTTAAGTCGCATAGTGCTCAGAGCCATTTGAACCATTTAGAAACCGACCTCGTGGTGTGGGGGGATCAGTTTGTATTCCGGACATATGCTGGAACACCCCTCCATTCCGTTCAGCTGCACTTCTAGGTGCTTTTCTCTGTTTCTCAAAAATATAGTGTCATCGGCAAACCTCGAAGCTAATTTTCTTTTACTAGAACCTTCCTTCCTTTTCCAAACTTTTCTATGGCTTTCTTTACTGCTTCCTCACTGTAGAGATTGAGTAATAGGCTACAACCCTGTCTCACTCCCTTCACAATCACTGCTCCCCATGCATGTGCTTCGACTGATGTAACAACCATCTGGTATCTGTACAAACGAGGGGAGTCCAATAAGTAATGCGATACATCTTTTTCTAGTCCGAATTCCGTTGAAGAAATGCGAAAGTTGTTTTGGGACACCGTGGAATATTCCCTCTTCATCCCCTATAGCTTCATGAAGTTCTGATAGGTGGCAACGCTATACGTAGCCTTCAAAATGGCATCTGTGACGGAGGCGCGTTCCGATCAGAGAGCTGTCATTGAGTTTCTTGTGGCGGAAAACCAGACCATCAAAGATATTCATAGGTGTTTGAAGAATATCTACCGAGACCTCGCAGTGAAGAAAAGCGCGATGAGTCGCTGGGTGAGGCATCTGTCATCACAGCACTCCGCTCGCGCAAGCTCTACGATCTCCCGTGTGCCGGCCGGCCGCACACAGCTGAGACTTCAACGACGTTGGAACGTGCGGACACTCTCATTCGACTTGATCGACGGATCGCAATTAAACATCTCGCTGCTCATCTGCACTTCTCTGCTGGTAGTGCAGACACTCGTTCACCAGAAGGGGTACTCAGACTTGTGTGCTCGCTGGGTTCCTCACCACCTAACGGAATAAGGTAAAAGGCAGCGAAGGACCATCTGTGCGGAACTGCTTGTTCGTAACAAGGCTGATCGTGACGATTTTTATGGAATATCTTCCCAGGCGATGAAACATGGGTTCATCACTTCGAACTGGAAACAAAACGGCAGTCCATGGAGTGGCGGCACACCACCTCTCCTCCGAAGAAAAAGCTCGAAGGAGCACGCTCAGCCGGGAAAGTCGTGGCGAAGGTGTTCTGGGACTCTGAAGAGGTTTTATTTGATGTCCTTTCTCGTGGTGCAACGACAAAGTCTGAAGCGTACTGTGATACCATTAGGAAACTTAAGAAACGGCGTCAGCGTGTTCGTCGCCACAAAAATTCAAACGAATTTCTTCTCCATGACAACGATAGACCTCACAAAAGTCTACGCAGCCGAGAGGAACCCATCAAACGTCACTGGACTGCTCCTCAGCCACCCTACATCTCGGACGTCGCACCTTCTCACTTCCATCTGGCTCCCCGTGGACGATGGGGAGGTTATTGATGCAGCAAGACGTTAGCAGCGACGTCGACTAGTAGAGTGGTACTATACGGTGTTACAGGCTCTCCCAGTAAGATGGCGTGACTCCATCGCATTGAATGGAGATTGCGTTGAAAATAGGGTTTTGTAACCAAAAAAGTGGGGAATAACACGGTGTATTGCAGTTCTTAATAAAAACGGAAAAATTGCATTACTTATTTGCATTACTTATTGAATGACCCATCGTATATAACTTTTCATTCTAAATCATTCATCTCTGCTACATTCAGAGTTTCAGAGAGTGCATCCCAGACAGCAGCGTCAAATATGTCTATCAGTTTAAAACAACCTATAAACGTAGATTTACATTTCCTTAATCTTTATTATAAAATAAGTGATAGGTTTGGTGCAAAGTAGCGTGTAGAGCTACATCAAACTAGTCTTCAGACCAAGACCACAAGAAACTGATTGGGAAAGCTAATATATAATTCCAAATTTTCCTGCTTCATTCTTCTATCGCATAGAATCGTCGCTCCTAGCTGAGATACAACTGTTTGCACAAGCATTTACTGGCGTGTGGCTTCTCCAAAGATGGGTGAGACACAAGGACGTAGCCAAAGGACGAGGGAGGGTGGGGGGTGGGGGGGGGCGGGAGGGGAGTCCAGTAGGTTCGGAGCCCCCTCCCCTCCTCTCTATCACGTAAGTGAAATTATTTTCGATGTTCAAGAAGGCCAAAACGATTTAAACTATCTCTATGTTGATAGCACCATCGCCTATGCCCACACCCATTCCTAATTTAGCCAGGACCAACTACCGTGCATTGTTGACCTTTCTTAAGCTCAGTTGTAGTTCTGTTATTCAGTTCGGTTCTTACTTACAGTTGTATTTTATGTTAATGCTACTCTTTCTTGTTTTCCTGCTGTGTTATGTTGTGATAATTTCTAATTTTGGGTCCGTTTGTAACAAGAAAGGGAGGAACACTGATTTTGTTTCGTCTACTAGCGTAATGTCATGTTACAAATATATACGCACTAACATAATATCCTAATTATCTGTATGTAGCAGTGAAATGTTACCATTGAAGTCGTTATTTGGAGGCTGGTAAAACGTTGCGGTTGCAATATTTCAATATTTCACAAGGCAGTGTAGCGTTAAATAAGATTACAAGTAATATTAAAATGAAATCAGTGCACAAAAATAGAGTTAGATTAGTCGTTGTCTCCCAAAATTCACAATGATTAACTAAACATGGGTCAGGCAGTATCCCAAACAGCATAAATTCGCTCAATCTGGTCACCCGGGCAGTATTCAGTTATGAAAACCAGTTCGGATACGAAGCAATTGTGATGGGTTTGTGGAGAGCGAAAGGGGTATGTGATGCCAGTACATTCTATAGTTCATATAGATTTCTTCTGCGGGCTACTTGAATTCGCCCGAAACAACTGCGCCTGGGATCCCTCCGCTGCCCCCCCCCCCCCCTCCTGCCTCCCCCCTTCCCCACCACCACCACAGCCGCACTTTATACTACAATAACGGAATCCAGAAATTATATGCACAATTAAATCTTAAAATTTGCGTGCTTTCATGCACAATCAAATGACAACAGAAGCACAATTAAAGAAAAAACATGCAATTTCAGAATTCCATATTTTTATGATGCGTTTTGTATTTTGAAACAATGTACGACAAGCATTTTTTCCAAATTCGCCACCGACCGCAGGAACTTTACGCGTTGATCCGATGAGCTAGCAATCCCTGGATTTAGAAAGCTAGATGGTTCGAATCCATCTGCCGGTAGCCATGCAAATGGTTTTCTGTGCTCACTCATTTTAAATTTAGGAAAATACCTGGACTGATCATTCTCGCATAAAACCACTGAAAAGAAGAATCTAGTTAGGAATGATAGGAAAATTACCTTAAAAAGACTTATATTTTTCATTTATTCAGAAAATTTCCATAAAGAATGATATGGCATTTTATTGGACAATATATCTCGAAGTTTTCATCAGGCAGATAACTGATGTCGTCACTTAGGATTGCAGTATTTTGGCAAACCATTAAGAAGCTGTCATGCTCTAATCTCCCTTCGCCCTCCAAGGTCATTTTAAACTCTTCTTCCTTCGATCTGGATTTGAGCTGAGGAAGTGATCAGGAAAGGACGAACGCAAACCGTTAATTCAAACCGTTAATTATTTCCGAACACCTTTCTTTCGTGACAGATTCCAGTTTCCGTAAAGATTCAGTCTCTGTGCTTCAAAGAAATGGGCTGCATCAAAGGCGGGTCGAACATCTCTTCAGGGACTCCCGACACTAAAAGTCATAAGATAAATAAACAATAATGTAAATTCTCCTCGTTTAGGCTCATGCTTTTGTCTGCCGGGTCATTCTTTAATTCAGTAAATTATCCTTCTACACTGCAAGATGTGACAGCGCGAAAGTGTAATGTTGAATAGTTCGAGATACTTTCCACTTTCGCCACCAAAAATTGCTCTGGCTTTTCTGTCGAACAGGAATCTCTATTCCAACACCCCTGTCGGTAGTGATTATGACGTCCCAATATTTTTGCGTTCGTCCTTTCCTGATCACTTCCTCAGCTCAAATCCAGATCGAAGGAAGAAGAGTTTAAAATGACCTTGGAGGGCGAAGGGAGATTAGAGCATGACAGCTTCTTAATGGTTTGCCAAAATACTGCAATCCTAAGTGACGACATCAGTTATCTGCCTGATGAAAACTTCGAGATATATTGTCCAATAAAATGCCATATCATTCTTTATGGAAATTTTCTGAATAAATGAAAAATATAAGTCTTTTTAAGGTAATTTTCCTATCATTCCTAACTAGATTCTTCTTTTCAGTGGTTTTATGCGAGAATGATTAAATACCATTTTTCGTAACGATTACAGTTTTTACATGGACAGAGGACTAAGAAAGTCTCTGAGTGGTTCTGCACAAGGCGGCCACATAGACCAGTGTGTTAACACGAGGTTTGTCCATCAGTGTTTCCATTTGAAAAATGGAAATGTGAGTAAATCATCATTTGCAGACGATATTTTGTGAGTATAATTTATAGTCTTCTCCTCAGGGTTTCTCTGTACATCTTTTGTTAAATGGCTCTGAGCACTATGCGACTTAACTTCTGAGGTCATCAGTCTCCTAGAACTTAGAACTACTTAAACCTAACTAACATAAGGACATCACACGCATCCATGCCCGAGGCAGGATTCGAACCTGCGACCGTAGCGGTCGCTCGGTTCCAGACTGTAGCGCCCAGAACCGCACGGCCACTCCGGCCGGCTCATCTTTTCTCAGATGCAGTTGGAAACCATGTGTATTCAAGATCAGTTTCACTCTGCATATCGTCCACGTGATTGCTCGGGAGTAATCATAAAATCATACCATGAAAGTAGATTTCCTTATTGTTTTTCTTTTGCAATTTTTCCGTGAGACTAAATCCTAAATCAAGTGAATTTCGATAGTCAGCAGTCTTATGTGCAATTAATAATTTACTGTGGTGGTTGGCGAGCGCCATTCGTGCTCGCGTGTGTAACTATTTGTTGCATAAACAAAGTATAAAATTTAAGTTTGGGTACATGAGTGGTTTTTATGTAAGTATATTAACATTTTCTTACTGTCCACTACTTTTTCTTATCATTGACTTCTCTCCATATTATAGTCTCTTGCAACAAAACAGCTGTATTTAAGGTTCCTATAATTTTCAGGTTCATTAAGTTCAGCTAGGTGTGATCAGGTACAATTCAAATTATTTCTGTGAGGCCTGTCGTGGAACTGGGTTGAGGCCGGTGAAGGCAGTTAAAATTGTATCAGTGCTTCAGCTCTCCTTTGAACTTGTAAAAAAAGCAATGGAGATATTATTATCATCACCAGATGGGTAATTGACATTTCCTCATTTACCAGTGCTCTTAGTTTTCGGCTGGAAATCACTGCGACAGTCTGTAGTTTCACTGTTCTAAAACCGTCAGCAGATCATGTAATTCTTCTTCACTTTCACTCAGGACAGCAATATCATCAGCGAATCATATTGTTGATATCCATTCACCCTGAATTTTAATTCCATCACTGCTTCTTACGGTAACAAATTCAACAGTAGGGGCGAAAGACTGCATCTCTGTTTTACACCCTTAATCCGAGAGCTTCGTTCGTAGTCGTCCACTCTTATTATTACGTCTTGGCTGTAGTACATATTATATATTAACCATCTCTCCCTATAGCTTACCCCTATTTTACTCATAATTTCGAACATCTTGCACCATTTTACATTGCTTAATTCTTTTTCCAGATCAATAAATCATATATAGATACTTTCCATTTTCGTGTCTTGATTTTTCTGTGGTCTTGCTTCCATTATCAACCGCAACGTCAGAATTGCCTCTCTGGTGCCTTTACCTTTCCTAAAGCTAAACTGATTGTCATCTAACACATCCTCAATCTTCTTTTCCGTTCTTCTGTATATTATTCTTGTCACCAACTTGGATGCATCAGCTGTTAAGCTGATTGGGCGATAACGCTCGCACTTGTCAGCTTTTGCAGTCTTCGGTACTGGGTGGACGATATTTTTCCGAAAGTCGGATGGTATGTCGCCAGACTCATATACTCCACATATCAACGTGAATAGTCGTTGTGTTGGCATTTCCTCCAATGATTTTAGAAATTCTGGTGGTATGTTATCTATCCCTTCTGCGTCATTCGGTCTTAAGTCCTTCAAAGCTCTCTTAAATTCTGATTCTAATACTGAATCCCCTGTCTCTTCTATATCGACTCCTGTTCCTTCTTCTATCACTTTTTATTTTTATGGATGACGAGTGGATATTCGTTGAAGGGAGTGGCCTGCACTTCCTCCCACCCGCGCCCCACCCCCGCGACTTAAATGTCATCGAGCAGGTGTGGGATTGCGTTGGTGACACGCACTGCAGCAAGTCCACATGCACCAACGACCGTCCCACAGTTGTCAACCGCACTGCTGGAGGAATGGAACGCCTTACGACAAGAACTCCTTACTAACGTCGTGACCACGGGAGAAGCACGTTGCAGAGTATGCATTGCCCTTCTGGTGATCACACACTCTATAAAGAAGCACGTTCAGTCTTTTGTACTGTACAAGGGACCACCATGAATCGCATTGTGTTCAGGGTGATTGTGGTCTTTGAATAAGAGTGTCATTTCTGTTAGTCTCATTGCGTATTTCTTTCAATCACCTTCTGTACTGTACTGTAGCAGTTTATTCTTTGTGTGGCCGAAATACCGTCTTGCTATGTTGCTTGGCAGTCACACATCACGAAAAATTATCTTTGTTTTCGTTCGTCAATGTATTTACCGTATGTGCGATATTATTTGCCCTGATGTGGTTAAAAAATCAGAAAATACGTAAAGTTAGTTCGTTCATGTGTGTGAGCACAGCCATGATGTCCGAATCATACAGTTGATTTCGGTTCTCAGTTACTGGTTCACGCAGTTTAACTTACATACGACCATTAAATAATTTGTTCGAAGAGATTTCGGGCTCACCTGAAGATCAGTGGCAAGTGTGCTCGTCGTTAACTTCACGATATTTCAACTGGACACCTGACAGCTGAAATATCGTGGAGTGACGTTTACGACGACCGGCTGCATTCCCGAAATCCCTTCGAATACTTAATTCGCCGGGCTAATTTTAAATTTCACATTAAATAATTTGTTATTCCTCTTTTTTCTAAATCACAAAACCTCTCCCGTGGAATGGTACCCAAGTTAGAATTTTGACTGATACTCAAAATGGCTCTGAGCACTATGGGACTTAACATCTATGGTCATCAGTCCCCTAGAACTTAGAACTACTTAAGCCTAACTACCCTAAGGACAGCACACAACACCCAGTCATCACGAGGCAGAGAAAATCCCTGACCCCGCCGGGAATCGAACCCGGGAACCCGGGCGTGGGAAGCGAGAACGCTACCGCACGACCACGAGCTGCGGACTTGACTAATACTGTTCAACGATATCATAATTATGATCTGTAGAATCTTGAATGATTTTTCAGAGTCACATTGCACTAACGTTCTCCCTTGGAACTTGTCTGTCGTAAGTTGTTTTTCAAGTTGTGATGTAATCCCGTTGCAATTACAGTTTTCTCCGAGGTCTTTATGCAGGGCTAACATACAACTTGCAATCATTAGTATCATGATAAGACAGTTTCGTAAGACGTGAAACAGTAATAAAAGACAACTATTAATGGACGTTTTCTGGAGTATATAGTATCGGTATCGATATTTTCGGTTATGCTTTGATATAATGTAAGTTGGAGCGCACAGTTAATAATTCGTGTTTAATGTTCAGTAAGACATCATAATAAAATGGTTTTCCTCCTTGTCTGTTGCCGTCTTACGTAAGCTTGCTTTCCTGTCTCTATTCTAATCTGACGGTGCAATCCTTTAAAATTGTTTCTCATATTTTGATATTTAGGAACGGACTGCAAAGCCTAAATGATTACTCTCAATGTGTATGTATATGAAAGTGCTAGTTGAAAGAATTGCGTGCTGCTTAAGTATTTTATGATGTCTGTAGGTGAATGTTTTACTTGTGTGTGTCTGCGCGCGCGCGCGTGTGTGTGCGTGTGTATGTGTGCATGAGAGAGAGAGAGAGAGAGAGAGAGAGAGAGAGAGAGAGAGAGAGAGAGAGATCCATTGTGGGTTCGCCGTGGTCCATTTAATTTCAGAATATATATATTCCAACAAGAGCCCAGATACATCTCTCGAAATGAAAATGAATGTAGAACTGGAGACGTTCGTGGCTATGCGAAGACTTCACACTCATCATTCGCGACTTTTATAGTAGTTGGGGGAGGGGAGGGGGGGGGGAGTAAAGGTGGTGCATGAAATGGACCACACCACTCACCGTAAGGCAGCTTGTGAACTACATATGTAGATTTATAACAATCGTTGAAAAAATGTTTCAGCGAAGCTTTGTCATACTGTTGGTAGGGGTTCTATGGTTTCAGTGATGGCGTTGCGTTGCCTGGTGAGCTGTGGTGATCGACGTGAGTAGCTACAGAGGCGCGCCAGCCGTTTGCAGCTGCTGCAAGGCCATCGCCGCAGCGGCCGGGATTAGCGCTGATCTCGGCACATCCATCACGGCGGTGCTGGCGCCAGCCTGACGAACAGCCCCCGCCTCAAGACGGACTGCTATGTTTGCGCTATCCTGTTTGCCAGTGAGTCCGGTAGCTCGCCGTTAGCTGTAACGCGCCTCAGAGGGCGTATTGCACTTCCACCGTCTTCGTTTCCATGTTCCTTCTGATCCCATCTTAACGGGGTAGACCAGGGCAGAAATTTTTTTCAATCTAGCTTTTTTGTTGGCTGAAAATGTTCCTTAGAGTGTCTATTTTTAAGATTCATTCATAAACTGACGGAAATAATCGCAACACCAAAAAATAATTAACGTAGAGTAATGAAATTTCGTGTATACAAAACTCTAGATAACAAATTTAACTCATTAAAATTGCAAGATCACAGTTTAATGTAAGGGAGAGATAACTCGTTCGTCCTCTGTTAGAATATTGCTGCGCGGTGTGGGATCCTTACCAGGTGGGATTGACGGAGGGTGCAAAAAAGGGCAGCTCGTTTTGTATTATCACGTAGTAGGGGAGAGATTGTGGCAGATATGATACGCGAATTGGGATGGAAGTCATTACAGCAAAGGCGTTTTTCGTCGCGGCGAGATCTATTTACGAAATTTCAGTCACCAACTTTCTCTTCAAAATGCGAAAATATTTTGTTGATCCCAACCTACATAGGTAGGAATGATCATCAAAATAAAATAAGAGAAATCAGAGCTCGAACAGAAAGGTTTAGGTGTTCGTTTTTCCCGCGCGCTGTTCGGGAGTGGAATGGTAGAGAGATGGTATGATTGTGGTTCGACGAACCCTCTGCCAAGCACTTAAATGTGAATTTCAGAGTAGTCATGTAGATGTAGGTGTAGAAAATTGCAAGATCACAGTTTAATGTAAGCGAGAGCTAAGCCGTCGCAAATGTGACATTCTGGTACATTAGTAACTTGTTCAACCGCCAGAATGTTAAATGCAAGCATGCTAAAGTGCATACATTGTGTTGTACAAGTGCCGGATGTCAGTTTGTGGGACGGAGTTTCGTGCCAGTTGCATTTGGTCGGTGAACATTGGAACAGTTAACGCTGTTTGTGGATGACATCGGAGTTCTTCCGTGCTCGATTCGACACAGATCTGGTGATCGTGCAGGCCAGGGCAACAGTCGACACTCTGTAGAGCATGCTGGGGTACAACAGAGTTATGTGCTCGATTCGACACAGATCTGGTGATCGTGCAGGCCAGGGCAACAGTCGACACTCTGTAGAGCATGCTGGGGTACAACAGAGTTATGTGCTCGATTCGACACAGATCTGGTGATCGTGCGGGCCAGGGCAACAGTCGACACTCTGTAGAGCATGCTGGGGTACAACAGAGTTATGTGGTCGGACGTTATCCCGTTGAAAAGCTCACCCTGCAATGCTGTTCATGAGTGGCGGCACAACAAGTGGAATCACCAAACGGACATACAAATTTGCAGTGTGTGCTGCTGCTGTCGTAAGGAATAACACCTCTGACCGTGACGAAAGGTATAGGTCCAGTGGGCCTTCACAAGGAAGGCAGGTTGCAGGTTCACAACTGGAGTCCTACCAACCAACACATGGTCATCACTGCTTTCGCCGAGCGTTGTGGCCGACCGGTTCTAGGCGCTTCAGTCTGCAAACGCGCGACCACTACGGACGCAGATTCGAATCCTGCCTCGTGCGTGGATGTCTACGATGTCCTTAGGTTAGTTAGGTTTAAGCAGTTCTAAGTTCTAGGGGACTGATGACCTCAGATGTAAAGTCCCATAGTGCTCACAGCCATTTGAACCAGAACCAGCTTTCATTGGAAGACACGAAACCCTTCCACCTCTGCCTCCAATAAGCTCTTGCTTGACGCCACTGAAGCCGCAAATAGCGATGGTTTGAGGCCAGTGGAACGCACGCTGAAGTGCGTCTGGTTCGGAGGTGTCCTTGATGTAACCTATTTGTAACAGTTCTTTTTGTCACTGTGGTGCCAACTGCTGCTCAAATTCCTTGTGTGAATAAGGTCACAGATAAGTGAACGTCTCGAAGACTTCTTAAGTCTTCATCACAGACAAGAGATCGCCAGAAGTGCCCTAGGGAAGTGCGCTGTTGTTCTCTATACACATAAACGACGATTTGGCGGACATTGTGGGCAGCAATCTTTGGTTGTTTGCTGACGATGCTGTGATGTACGGTATGGTATCAAAACTGATTGACTCTAGGAAAATACAAGACGACTTACACAAAATTTCTAAATGTAGAATACTGTAGTTTAATTTGGTTGAGTAGGTAAAACAAATCTGTAATGTTCGGAAAAGTATTACTCGCCTCTTGCTTGACACAATCAAGTCGTTTAAGTATCTGGGCGTAACACTGCAAAGTTATACGAAATGGAACGAGCATGCGAGAACTGTGGTAGTGAAGGTGAATGGTCGACTTCAAGAATTTTAGGAAAGCGTGGTTCATCTGGAGACTGCATATAGGACACTAGTGTGACCCATTTCTGAGTACTGTTCGAAGGTTTGGGATCCGCATCATGTCGGACTAAAGGAACACGTCGAAGCACTTCAGAGGCGGGCTGCTAGATTTGTACCGGCTAGCGGCAGTTCGAAAAACATGAAAGTGTTACGGAGATGCTTCGGGAATTCAGATGGGAATCCCTGAAAGGAAGGCGACGTTCTTTTAGAGAAACAGTACTGAAAAAAATTAAGAGAACCGGCATTTGAAGATGATGGCCGAATGGTTGTACTGCCGCCAACAGACACTGCGCGTAAGGACCACGAAGGTAAGATTACAGAAATTAGGGCTCATGCGGAAGCATACAGACAGTCGTTTTTCCCTCGCTCTATTTGCGAGTGGAGCAGGAAAGGAAATGACTGGTAGTGGTACAGGGCTGCCACCGCCACGCACCGTACGGTGGCTTGCGGAGTATCGATGTAGATGTTGATGTAGTTCGATGAGACCGTCTGTTTCCCGATCTTCTTGCGACCATATATTCTCTTGACCACAGCTGTCATCATTCTTTCTGCAATATCGCACAAGGAACATCCAGCGTCTCGTAGCCCTATTACACCACCTCGTAGTCCTAGTAAAATTCGGTGGGATATTGATAATGGCCTCTTTGCCGCCTTAAAGACAGTCTTGACTCACCATGTCCGATCTCAAAGTAACAAATGCTCACGACCGTTGCAGTGTGTATTTATAGAAAATCTGATTTGTATCTTCGTAGTGGTGCTACTAGCGTCACTCATACGCGACAGGTGCGAAATATCAACAGACATCATGTTTCACTTGTAAAAACACGTCTACCAATTTTCGTTTATGTCGTACTACTCGTTCGTGGCACTGCGACTTTATTTCCTGCATTGTGTGAAGTGTGCCGTGAATGTTAAAATACGATAAAACCACGGTATACTGCATGGAAGTCTGGCGCATCCTAGCGCTCGAATGCAACCGATGTAATACTGTAACAGTAACTGCCGCAAAAAAAAACCCTGTTAGTTTCGAACAGTATGGTATAGGGCATTTGTATCAACTAAAATACTATTCTCAACAAGATTTATCATCGTAACATGATTCGTCCATGGTAAACAGCCTAACAGCTCGTGCTTGTCTAGCGTCCGCTTAAATTATCATTTCCTTTGTTTTTTATACAAAGCAACACTGTAGTGCTTGAAACTGACAAACTAACGCATTTATGCGGGTGGAAAATATTCGCAGTCGTGCAAAAAACTTTTCAGTTGGTAAGCGGAAGCCAAGTAGTCGATATAGTTTTGTCAAAATGAGAGTGTTTCGACATCGATGAGAAAAAGGCCAACGGTACGGCGATGCTAGCATTGCTGATTAAACGTCTGTTCAGTTTCAGAAAAAGCAGAAGCTGAAACTTTAAACCCTTTTTTGAAAACAATTTTTTTCAAGTTGGCGGGAGCTATAGCTCATCAGATATAAATCCAGTTGCATTATACCTTTTTGTTTTTCGTATGTTGGCGTTTTCTCTGCTGTAGCATTTAGGACTTTTGCGGTATATGTTGTAATTTCGATTTTTCATGCAAGTTTTTATAGCGACTTTCCTGTCGAAAAATTGACTTTTATTTCAGAGTGCCACCATATTGTTAAAAACAATTTTATTCAATATTTTTACGTACTACGCAAGGCTGTATCATCGATCTGAAAGCAGTTTTCGAAATTTTGTTTTAAATTGATAATTGTGGCGCTCAGAACCTAGATTAACCGCCCTCGCACTCCACGAAGGCTTTCCATCGATGTTGTGTAGTGAACTCTGGGTGCTAGTATTTTACTTAAAAAATACATCATACTATCAAAGGTGTACAATCGAGGCCTCAAGTCAGTTTTGTAATTTAGTTGTTATTTTATTGAAGAAACTCATGAATATCGGGTCCAAAATCGAGCGTCGCCCTGGTTTACCCCTTGACGTTAACATCAGTTACCAACTACAGGTATTAGAAATGAATTCGTAAACTGCGAGTACGTATTGACGTCAGATGTACATTTTATTAATGACACATTATGCCAGACCAGCACTCGGACCAGGATTTCCCGCTTACCGCCAACGCTCTAGTCCCGGTCCGGCACAAATTTTCATGTATCATTAATAGAACATACACCTGTCGTTACAATCGCAATTTGCCAACCAAATTCGTATATTTATAGCAGTTGTGAACCGTCAAAACAGTTTCTGTTCCTTCAGACATTATAAATGTAATGTACGGACACGTTACAATACAGACATTGCCTAAATCATTATTATATGCGTCTCGACGGGCGAAAATAACGATAATAAAAATTGTCTCTCACTATGTGGGAATCACAAAGCGGATTTGAGAAATTTACTGAGGAGACAAAAGTCATGGGGTACCTCCTAACATCGAGTTGGACCTTCCTTTGCCCGGTGTAGTGCAGCAACCGGACGTGACATGAACTAAAAATGTCCCCTGAAGAAGTAGTGGGCCATGCTGCCTCTATAGACGTCCGTAAATGATGGTGCAGTATTTTGTGCACGGACTGACCTCTTGATTATGTACCATAAATGTTCGATGTGATGGATGCTGGGCGATCTTGGTGGGCAAATCATTCGCTCTAATTGTACAGACCAATAACGAACAGTTGTGGCCCGATGAAATGGTGCTTTGTCATCCACAAAAATTCCATCGTTTTTTTGCGAACAGGAAGTCCACGAATGGTAGCAAATGGTCTCCAACTAGCCAAAGATAACAATTTCCCGCTACGGTCGAAGGTTCTAATCCTGCCTCGGGCATGGATGTGTGTGATGTCCTTAGGTTAGTTAGGTTTAAGTAGTTCTAATTCTAGGGGACTGATGACCTCAGATGTTAAGTCCCATAGTGCTCAGAGCCATTTGAACCATTTGAACAATTTCCCGTCAATGTTCAGTTTAATTGGGCCAGAGGACTCAGTCCTTCCCCTGAAAATACAGCCCCAACACTATCAAGCCACCATAAGTTTGCACAGTGCTTTGCTGACAACTTGGGTCCTGGCCCTCTTGGTGTCTACGCCACACTCTCACCAACTAAAATTGGGACTCATCCAACCAAGCCTCGAGTTTCCAGTCTTCTAGATCCCAACCGATGTGGTCAGGATCCAAGGAGAGATACAGCAGGTGATGTGATGTTAGCATAGACGCTCGTGTCTGTCGTCTGCTGCCATACCTCATTTCGCCACGCTGTCCAAACGGCTGCGTTCGCCGTGCATCCAACATTGATTTCTGCGGTTATTTCAATTGGTGTTGCTTGCCTGTTAGCACCGACAAGTCTACTCAAACGCTACTCCTCTCAGTGAAGACAGTCAGCCACTGCACTGTCCGTGGTGAGAGGTTATCCATGAAATTTTGTATTGTCGGCACACTCTTGTCGGCACACTCTTGTCATTGTGGGTGTTAGAGTATTGAACTCCTTAACGATTTCCAAAATGGAATGTCCTATGGATCTAGCTCCAACATCAATTTTGCGTTCAAAGCCAGTTAATTCTCATGTGCCGCCATAATCATGTCGGGCACTTCTTCACACGAACCATCGGAGTTGGAATCAGAGCTCTGTCATTGGACTGCCCTTTTATACCTTGAGTACGCGATATTACCAGCATCTGTATATGTGAATATTGCTATCCAGTGAGTTCGGTAACAGAGTATATGACATGTGTACGTTTAGGTCGGTCCCTCATACATGCACGGATAGTCGAAGTACGACAGTCCGGCTTTCGCAGCCGTGCAGTGCGGACGTGCTGTTTTTCCGCCTCCGGAGCGCGCGCTCGCTGTTGTTTACCTTTCAGCGGCCGTCACTTACGTGTCGCTTACGTGCAGTAGAACCATGGCCAACCGTTTCAGAAAATCAATACTACGATTCAGCTTCTGCACCGACTACACACGACGAAAGGCCTTGGAAGTGGCCCGCTGCATACGCGATGTTGCTAAGATCCCAGCTTCCGACATCTTGGGCATCCATTTGTCCATATTAAGCAGTACGGTAGAACGGTAGACGTCAAAAGTCGTCAATGACGCGATGTGCGAAAGAATACTTCGTGACACCAAACACGGACTACCCTTTTGCCACGCCGACGGAAATGTCGGTGCGGTCACTGTCGACCACGCAGGCTTAGGAATGCGCACCGTACGAGTTTTCGATCTCCCGTTCAAGCTCCAAGCGGTAGACGTTATCGAGGCTTTCCGCCCTTATGGCACAGTACTTGGCCACACTGCCGAACGCTGGGTGCAATTGCAAACGGTGTAAGACAGATCACCATAGATCTCCATCGCCACGTGCCATCTTACCAGCAAATCAGGTGGTGCCGCGCGGTCGTCATATACGACGGCCAACCCAAGACCTGTTACGGGTGTGGCAAAGGAGGCCACCTCAGGTCTGAGTGTCTTCAGCGACGAATGACACTACTGCCAGCCGCTACCGTGGCGTCTCCGACTGCGACGACGGTTTTACACATCACCTACGTCTCGGCGCTCTCTTCTTCTCCCTCCGGCCGCCACCCGTCGGACCATGTACCGGTGACCCTTCCTACTGCTACGGATACCGCCGGGTTCGACGCGTCGCGCTCAGAACCCGACGCTACTCCGGCGCCTCTACCAACAGCGAGGACTTCCGATCGCCGGCCGCGGTGGTCTAGCGGTTCTGGCGCTGCAGTCCGGAACCGCGGGACTGCTACGGTCGCAGGTTCGAATCCTGCCTCGGGCATGGGTGTGTGTGATGTCCTTAGGTTAGTTAGGTTTAAGTAGTTCTAAGTTCTAGGGGACTTATGACCTAAGATGTTGAGTCCCATAGTGCTCAGAGCCATTTGAACCATTTTTGACTTCCGATCCCCACCCGGCCGATGATATGGACGCCCCCTCACTTTCATTCCCACGACGACCTTCCTCCGAGACGGCCGCGACTCCCTCCCGTCATCCGACACAGAGGGACGAACACGCAAATAACGTTCACCTAAAAGGCGCAAGAGGAGGCGCTGTACGGTCTCGGATATATCATCTCCCCAAGAGGCTCCAGAGGCCGTCCGGTCCGACGAGGCCTCGGAGAATTTGCACGACGACGCGAAAGACGTCAACACGACGCCGACTGTGGCTATGCCGGTGCCTGCTCTGCTGGCTTGCACAGGTGCACCTGAACCAATGGACTCCACCGTTGCGACTGCCGCCGGGACGTCCTTCGCTCCTACGAACCAAGGGGAACGTACGAAAATCCCAACGACAGCACCTTTAGTGGCGTGAAGTGACGACGTCGACGAAGGCCCGAACCACATGCTGGAGACGGAGTTACTCCAGACGGAAGCCGAGTTACGCCAACGATAACGCCGTCAGGTGGCGTATGGCATGACTCGCCGTTGCCTCGCCCCTCTTCACCCTCCGCTGATGGAGTTCCCCTCCACGGCGGGATACGACTACAAACCTACCGATAGCGACGATCAACACTAACACCATTAGCTCCACCCTGAAAATTAAACTGCTGCGAGAGATGATAGATGATATTGGCATTGGACGTCGACATCGCACTTCTACAGGAAGTACACTTGGCACACATCCAGACGTCGCGGGATATAACACTTAGCCTTCTCCTGGTGACCAACTGGGACGTGGTGTAGCCATTTACCCCCGAGAAGGCATTCCAGTGGGTGATATCCCATACCTTCCATCCGCCAGAGGCATGGCCGTCACCGTCTAGTGGACGCTTATTGACAACATTTACGCTCCATCAGGCCCCACCCGCAGACGCGATAGGGCACACTTCTATTCAGGAGGAATGGCCTCTTTGTTTCTTGGACGCTGTGACCATTACTTGCTTGGGGGTGATTTTAATTGTGTCCTGCACCCTAAGGATCAAATGCCCCCAACAACACCTGTCAAAAACTGCGCCTTGTAGTCCGTGATTTGTTGCTCCGCTACACTTAGGAATTTCGGTACGGTGATGTACCTGGACATACCTACCAGACGAATCACTCAACGAGCCGCCTTGATAGGATTTACGCCTCTCCGGAACTCACACATGCAGTCCAAGGTTCAGAACTTTGGCCCTTGTCATTTTTGGAACGCCAACATCTGCAACATTCTCCTCCCGCGACAAATGGTCTGGCGCAGTCGTGGAAGCTAAACACCTCCCATCTTCATGATCCTGAATGTCTTCAACGTGTTACCGGGACATGGGTCACTTGTGAACGTCGCTTACCTAAGTACTGCACAACCTTGACTTGGTGGCAGGATTGTGCCAAGCTTGCCATTCGACGTACCTTGATTCAGTATGGCAAGGAAGTAGCTGCGTGGCACCGGCACACTACCGGCAATTTCTACGCTGTTCTCCGCGGCCTGGACGCCCAGCCGCCCGCCCCTAAAGCCCAGAGAGAACGCAGCAGGATTAAGGCACAAATTTTAACGTTGACACGCCGTAGACTGCATGGGGCGATCGTGCGGACTCGGTGTCAAGATTCGGCGGAACAAGAACGTCCCACCATGTATAATATCACCAGCGACAGGAAACACCGACGACAACGACTCATCACCGAGATCTACACTTGTCGCGCCCATCTGGTCACTTGCCAGGCCGAAATCGTCAACGCCTTTGTAGACCACTACCGCACAATGTACCAGGAGGAGACTACCAACAACCGCGCTGAGGCGTTTGTGTTACCACACGTACCTCGCACCCTGGCCAGCGACGAAGAGGATGAGCTGCTGGAGCCACTAGCGCGCGACGAAGTCCACAATGCCATCACCAAAGGTGTTCTGAATAAGTCACCTGGTGCTGGCCGGAGTGGCCGAGCGGTTAAAGGCACTACCGTCTGGAACCGCACGACCGCTACGGTAGCAGCTTCGAATCCTGCCTCGGGCATGGATGTGTGTGATGTCCTTAGGTTAGTTAGGTTTAAGTAGTTCTAAGTTCTAGGGGACTTATGACCACAGCAGTTGAGTCCCATAGTGCTCAGAGCCATTTGAACCATTTTTAGTCACCTGGTGTGTACGGCTTGCTGATAAAATTTTATCGCGCTTTTCTGGCGCTAATGGCGTCACGGTGGATGACAATGTTTCATGAACTGATGAAGATGGGGAACTCCGTAACGCCGTCCTTTGTCACGGGAATTATTATACACATCCACAAACCGACACCGGGAGTGACGACAGCACATCACCGTCCGTTGACTCTGCTTAACGCAGACTACAAAATTTTTTACGCGACTCCTGGCGACGCGATGCCGCAAGATCCTGCCTAGCATTCTATCCCCGGAACAGACAATTCCAGGTGGGTCAGTTAACATACAAACGGCCACAGGAGAATGTCGTGATTTAGTTGCACTGGCAGCGGAGTGCAGATTCCGCACCGCGGTGGTTGCCTTTGATTTTGACTGCGCATTCGACAAGGTGCGGCGTCGTTCTCTGTTCTCAGTAATGATCCGAATGGGTTTTCCACCCGCCTTTATCGTTGTCATCCGGTGCCTGCACGGTACCGCCGAATCCCTGATTCCGGTCAATGTCCGTATGACGGGAGCAGTGACGATCCGGCGTTCCATAAGGCAAGATTGTCTACTTTCGACCCTACTCTATGCCACCTGGAGCCACTCATCTGGAGTCTGACGAGCCACCTTCCTAGTTTCACTTTGCGACAGCATAGTTTTCGGTGTCGTACGTATGCGGACGACCACCTCCTATTGGTCCGCTCACGGAATGAAACACAAACGATGCTTGATTTGATGTCAACGTACGTAACTGCAGCGGGCAGTAACATGAACGTCGCTAAATCCATGGCGATGTCCATTGGACGCGGCCTCTCTCACGACGACTTAGCACCTCTCTCGTGTGTACAGAAACTATGATACCTTTATATCATTTTCACATCCACCATGCCCCGTTCCGAAGCCATCAGTTCTCAGCGTGCGCTCCAAATTACCCGCACTGCGGTGCACCAAAATCTCCTCCGCCGACTCGATTCTTTACAACGGCTCCAATTCCTCAATCACCATGTGGCGTCCAAAATAGTCCACATCGCACAGGTACTCCCGCTGCCACCAGTTATTGGAGGCAGCCTCCAGGCTGCTTTCGGATTCTTTCTTACGGCCGGTACGCTCTTTAATGTCCGCTACGGTCGGCCGGTGTGGCCGAGCTGTTCTAGGCGCTTCAGTCTGGAACGGCGCGACCGCTACGGTCGCAGGTTCGAATCCTGCCTCGGACATGGATGTGTGTGATGTCCTTAGGTTAGTTAGGTTTAAGTAGTTCTAAGTTCTAGGGGACTGATGACCTCATATGTTAAGTCCCATAGTACTCAGAGCCATTTGAACCATTTGAATGTCCGCTACGAAACGCTCACGCTGCCCCCGCGAGCGGGAGGCCTCGACCTTGTCAATCTGCGACTGCGAGCGGCGTCCTTGTGCATGTCCACCATGCTCAAGCAGTGGAACGGGTGCCCCTCCCTTGCGGGCAGCTTGCTGGAACTTCTTATGCCAGCGACCTATGCCAGTCGGATACATCAAGCACCATCTGTCGCACGTTTCTGATTTCATCGTCGACCTCAGTTATGTCACACACACTTACCGAACACTCGTTCTCCTCAAGCAAAAAATTTTTACACCCCCCCCCCCCTCGCTTCATTACATATCCAGCAACAACACCGAACTCAGACATCCATCGACGCGGTGGCTCACGGTATGGCGTCATATCCACCAGCTTTTCCTTCCCTCCAACGTCCGGGCAACATGGTACCACGTCGCATGTGGAATATTCGCCACAAATCAACGACTTCACGCCATCGGACTAACGAACTATCCGATTTTTTCCATTTGGCACTCATGGATGACGGTGTCCAGCTACTGACTTGTGCTGCCACCAGCGACGTCTGAAAACATGGCCGACAGTTCGTTGCCTGTTACCTCCGCGTTCCGCCGGATTTGTTTGACCCATGGACTTTTATGCATCCTGAGGATAATTATTTCCCCGCTACCAAAAATCATGCGATTGTATGGGTCAAGGGGTGGACGATCACCTACATGTATAATGATGGCGAAAAGTCACGCCTTGACTTCTGGCAGTACTTACAAACCGCCCACAGTGAAGTCGAGCACCGACCGCGCTACCGCGCCTTCTTCGCCCAGCACCTACGTGTGGGGTAGCCAAGCGGTCTGAGGCGTCTTGTCACGGTCCGGGAGGCTCCCCCGTCGGAGGTGCGAGTCCTCCCTCGGGCATGGGAGTGTGCGTTGTCCTTAGCATAAGTTAGTCAAGTTAGATTAAGTAGTGCGTAAGCTTAGGGACCGATGACCTCAGCAGTTTGGTCCCATAAGACCTTACCACAAATTTCCAAAAACCTGCACGCGATTTTTGCTTCATACCCCGCTCAGCCGGATGGTGTCCCACGAGGGCGACACCCACCCCCCCCCCCCCCTGCCACCCCCTCTGCTGACATCAGAGACTCTCCGCACTACTTTCTATATCGTAACTCACACTGGAGTAGACTCATGGACACGCGCCCCCTTTCTTTTATGCACTATACGAGAGCACGCTGGTCATTCCCCAGCTCTCTGGAGCTTCTTCACGGTAGTGGTGCCAGGGATACAATGGCGAGGCCTCGCATGTTGACCCCTGCCCACTCTGCGTCCACACTCCATCTGACGGGCAGTTTACCTGCAAGTCTTATCATACCCCCGCACCTTGTTCCCGTTATGTCTATTGCCTCTCAACTTTTAGCTTACTTCAATATTATTGTTCTTATTTTTTCCGGCACCTTGTTAATAAAGACTTTTGCTCGCCTTGTACGAGTGTAATGTCTCGTGTTGATTCCGCTGGAAGGACGGCATTTCTGTTGTATTTATGCTTGTACAAATAAAGATATTTTGTTTACTTACCCTGTTCCCAGTAAAAAAAGCTAGAGGGGAATCATTCAGGAATGAGAAGGTGGAGGCATCGTGGCCAGGCCTCGGGTTTCGACCCCTGCCCACCCTGTCTTCACCAGCTCAGAACTGACCACACTACTATTAAAAAAATGAAAAATAACAAAAAAGGGGTTTTGTCTTTGACTCATAATCAGAACTTCTTTGGTCCCGGTTTCGAATCCCGTCGCTACTTAAAAAAAATGTTAGGGGCCGCTAGCAATAAGCGGGAAATTCGGGCTCGAGTCTCGGTCCGTCATAAATTTTCACGTTTTATTAATACGATGCAGAGCTGACGTCAATACTTGTTTCCAAGTTGCGAATGCATTTCGTAATATCTAAGACAGACGTCAGTCGTTCAAAACAGCGTCTAAATGGCATTGCAATGTACTATACAGACACTGTATGACTATAGACATTGTAAATGATTGGCAGCTGCAGATAGGTATCCCATCAGCCGAGACCACAATGTACCTAATGCTTCTCTCACTGGGTGGGAGCAGTATGTGACGTAGAGCTTAGAGTGTAATGAAGAACACAGAATGAAGCACCTTTATTTTAAAGGGAATAGCTGCATCGCATACAAATACCAGAAAAATGTTTCCTAAATACAGGGCTTCTTTAAAAGATTAATTCGTTTTCATAGCTCCTTATTTTCCAAAGTATTTCGTGTAAAAATTGATTGAAACCTGAATAGAAAAATAAGCGCACCACGTTTGCATTTCACACTATACAAACATTCTTTGAGTGTAAGTCTGGTCACACGACACATATCTAAGTGGTAGTGAAGTTCGTCCTATATCATAGATATCAATTTTCTGTCAATGGTCAGCACAGCAGGATTGATGCACTCTCTGAGATGTTCCAGTGTTCATGGTAGATGGAGTACGTAAACAGCTCTTAATTCCCCAAAAGGAAAAAGTCTTGTTCTTAGTAGAAGGGGTACGTAAACAGGGCCCTTAATGCCCGAAAAGGAAAAAGTCACAAGGTATGAGGTGAAGCGACCTCCATGGCCATGGGAACAGAGCCCGTCATTGTCACCACTACATCCAGTAGAGCGATGCAGAAGCTAGTAGCGTTTAGGTAGCGACGAGCATTGATGCTTCAATGACAGGGTGCCCCATCTTATTGGAAGATAAAATTCTCGAAATCAGCAGTTAGTTGTGCAAACAATTGCTACTTATGAAGGTAAGAGGTATACGTCGTTCCTTGTCAAAGAAGAAAAACGTTCAATACAGGGCTGTGACATTGCACACGAAACATAAATCTCTGGCGAATCTCGTCCATGCGCCATAATCTCATGAGGATGTTGACTCTCATTGTGGTGACTAACCTTTCCAGATGAACGGGTAGTTGCTTCGTCACTGAATATCAGCCTAGAGGCGAAATCTTCATCCTGAAGTGCCTCCTGCATTCTGATGCAAAATTGAAGCCGCCAGCTATAATCTTCCGGTTTTAACTGTTGCACTAGCTGCGGATGGTACGGTTTGAAATGCAAGCGTGTCGCTAAATTTTCCACCAGTTTGCTGCGGTATTTTGTGGCTAGCGGGGAACGTTGATATGTTTGGGCTGTGCACGAATATTTCAACTGCTCTCTCTTCGGTAGCATCTGCCACACTTGATCGGCCGGCACTTTTCTGTTTACAGAGACAACCAGTGGCCGTAAATTGTCGGTACCAATGCTCTGTTTACATGGTGGTCCTTTTCCATAAGTCCTTCCGCTTATCGTAATGGAGAAACATCTCGCATGTTCCAACACACAGAAGTTCTGTTCTTACTTTGTCACCACTTCGTCAAGCCACTGCACTCGTAACGCCTATTCATGCATCAATCGTACTTGCACATTAATACTTCAGAAAATACAGAACTTTGAAAACGAATTAATCATTAATAGTAGCCACGTACTTACCCTGTAGCTAATACTGCACTAGAAAATTAAAGTTTGCTTGAATCTAGACGCTTCACGGAATCATTATCAATAGTTCGTATTCGATATGTGATTTAGAATTATGCGAGAGGTAGTAATAAAGTTTAAACAATTACTTGTAAACAATTAAACTTGAGTAATTAATTTTTTATTTGTTTGTAGGTACTGTGGATTACGGTCCCTGGATATCTGAAGTGAATAATCCAAGCTTCCTCTTTAAGTAAGTTTGAGAAATATCCAGTTTCTGGATCCTGTATTTTACAAAAAGTACTATTTTATAAATTATTTGCAGTTTCTCGCTACAGTGCGAGGAAAAATCTAGACGTTCTTGTTATATCACTGTGTATCATGTGGCTGACATATAGCCATCTGACTATCAGAATGAACAGGTAATATACAGGGTGAGTCACGAACTATTGCCACTTAGAATAACTCCGAAAGTATGATAGGAGCTGAAATGTTTGTGGGACAAATGTTGCATGGGACAACGGGAGCCATAATATGACGTTGGTTTTTTGTTGCCATGTGGGGTCGCTTTGTTTTTTTATTTATTTTTTTAAAATGGGATGCTATAATTTGGTACTTATTTTCTGATAGCGGCTATCGAGACGAATCCGATGATATGTAAGAGTAAGGTCATTGAAGGTCAACGAAGGTCACGAAGGTGGCATGAACGTCCATTTACAGAAGGTGTTCCAAGTGATGACTATTGGTATTAATGCAGTTCTGCAATCTTTTTATCATGGATTGAGTGGTATTCCTTATCACTTCGGTACTTATCGAAGCACATGCTCTGACAATTCTCTCTCGTATCTCGTACAAGTAATGAAAAATCGCAGAATTCGGCACATCCATCTAACGTGCTATTGACATGTAAACACCATTCGACAGTTGCACTATGCAATGCTAACAGGAATGGGAAGACTAATATCGTCGAATTAAGCGAATGCGAATGATGTATTCCTTCGAAGAACAAGTCGATATCCTTCTCATTTACGGAGAAATTCAGTGGGAGCTAGAGACTTATACGCTGAAAGATAACCTCAACGTACCCACCCTAAAAATCGTACATTTAAATATGTTTATGATAAATTGAGAACAACTGGATCTTTAACGCATCGGAAACATATCCGGCAAAGGAAAGGTACTAACGAGGAAACGGAAATTGGTACTCTTGCCACTGTGGTTCGAGATCCTTGTGTTAGTTCGCGTTAAATCGTAAGGGATTCTGGCATGAGCCAGAGTAGTGTTGTTCGTGTTCTGCATCTCCATAGATATCACCCTACCATATCAGACTCCCCAAGAATTAACTGGTGCGGAATGTATGCGTCGCATTGCATTTTGCCAATGGGCTCAACTTCAGATTCAGGGGGATGACACATTTATTAATTTGATTTTATTTACTGACGAGGCTACATTCACGAACCATGGAAATGTTAATCTGCATAATAAGCATTAATGGGCACCTGAAAATCCATGTTGGCTGCGGCAAGTTGCACACCAAAAACCGTGGTCGGTGATTGTATGGTGTGGTATTCTGAAGAACAGAATTATAGGCCCCTATTTCATCGAAGGAAATCTTAATGGTAGGAAGTACACCAAATTCCTGCAAGAAACATTAGGTCTGTTATTAGAAGAAATACCTTTAGGAACAAGGAGCAGAATGTGGTACCAACACGATGCGTGTCTGGCACATTTTTCGCTGATGACTGGAAATGAGTTGCAGAGACAATTCCCAAGTCGTTGGATTGTGCGCGGAGGAGATGGTCGTGGACGGCTCGTTAGCCAGACTTGACACCTCTGGTTTTCTTCATATGTCCATAATTGAAATGGTTTTGTTCTTGTGGGGATTCGTAAAAGACATTGTTTATAAAGACGTTTCAACTACACCTGAAGAGATGCGCCAGCGGATTGTCAGAGCATGTGCTTCGATACTTGCTGATGTGATAAGGAATACCACTCAATAAATGATAAGAAGATTGCAGTCCTGCATCGATACCAATGGTCTTCACTTGGAACACCTTGTGTAAATGGGCGTTCATGCCATCTTTGTGACCTTAGTTGACCTTCAAAGACCTTACTGTTACACATCATTGGATTCGTATCGATAGCCGCTATCAGAAAATAAGTACCAAACTATAGCATACAATTAAAAAAAAAACAAAGTTGACCTTCATATCTCTGAAGCGACACCACCTAGAAACAAAAAACCAACGTCATATTATGGCCGTTGTCCCATGCAACTTTTGTCCCACAATCTTTTCAGCTCCTATCATACTTCCCGAGTTATTCTTGGTGGAAATAGTTAGTGACCTACCCCGTAGTTCCAATGATTTACATAGGGTGACTGAAGTAAAAAACCCTATGTGCAAATGTCTTCGAAAGGATGTAAGAAGTTTGCAAAGAAAATGAATCATAAAACCTATTGGAAACATTTTTCTTTGTTAAAATTGCAGGTGGCATAGTAAGAAGGAAAAGAGAGAAAATTGTACAAGTGTATAAAAATATCTTTGAATGTTTGTACAGTTCGAGTCATACATTAAAAACGTTAATAGTTAATAAAGAAAATATTGATCTTCCAGCAGTATTTTCCATATGGGGTTTATACCAATAAACTATTTGCAGCAAGAAAGATGGCATAATATTATGATATTTCAGTACAAATGGTTAAAACCCGAGGTTACAAAATGAAGGTAAAGAATTCATTAGAAAATGTCGTCCATGGAAGACAGTTTGCAAGACTGTAAAACGCTGTACCTATTCTTCTGCTTCATTATGGAGACAGACGAGACACAAAAACCGTAAAGTCTTGTTAATGTACAAAATTACAATCATCATTTAATAGTCGTTATAAATCAGTGTGCTATTTGCAAATCTTAAATGATATTATAAAAAAGATCAATGAACATGCATTATTAATTTGACTGGAAATCTTAAATTCTGAGCTTTTAACTCAGCGACCGGAATAGGTCTCTTGCAGTAACTGGATATGTCAACTTTTCTTTTTGTGGACTAATTGGTCATTCCCGATGACGTATGAAAGTTCTGATCTGTAGAAAGTTGAAAACATATTTTAGCAGTTTCAGGTTTTGAATTTAATTCTCATGAGACAACATTCACATAAGCTTGCAGAGGAGAATAAATGTTCTTAATTTAAATAGGAAAGCAACAGAAATAGAAACATGAAAGGAACTTGAACTGAATACAACAGTAGCCAAAGTGTAAGGCGTAAAATGGCAGATGATTTGGTGAAAATGGAAAGCCTTGTGAATTTCGGAGTGAGACATTCTGAGAGAGACTGGAGCAGAGGGTGCAGCGTACTTTCATAAAACATGTAGATTTGAATGGTGAGAGGTATGGGTGAGATATTGGCGGCTGTGAAGTGACGTCATTGGTGTAATACGAAGAAATTCTGGAACGTAAAACACAAATAATCCATCGTTGTGCCATTGTGATAAATTTCTTAGGGCGGCTTTGTACGGAGTGTTGATATGATCCGCATTATAGCGGGAGGTACCAGAGCGTTACAGGAGAAATAATGAAGAAACATTTTAAAACTGTGGTTGCGAATCCGAAAAATCTGAGGATTCAGGAAAGGCAGTTTTGGTGACAAATCAAATTCATAGTTATCTTAGTAGATTTTAATATTGAAAAAAGAAGAGGTGCGTAAGGATGTGAAATAAACTGTTGTTAAATATCAACAGCAACCAGAAACTATATTAAACCAATTAAAAATATGACAAAGTTTCACAAGGGATGTGGTTCTCTTAACTACAAACGACATGAACGAGGAAATGAATGTCTACGTTTATTGTTGAATTTGGGTAACACACTGCAAGAAAGTTAAGAGCATTGGCGGAGAAATGATTCTGAGATAGTAGATGAAACGTTATTAACGCAGATACTAGCGAGCCACGCCGCTTCCCAATTGCAGGCAATTTATTTGAAATTAGAGGGGTTTCAAACTAAGATGACGGAAGATTAGATGAACCTTAACGGGACAGATAAGAAAAAGAAAAATACAGATAATACTGAGATCAAGCTGTGCAGTGACAATATGTCTCTAAGTCTGTAACTAAAACTGAGAATCAAAAAGAGAAATAAGTTCTCTCTCATCATGACATGACGCCGTTATGAAAAGAACGGAAGGTGATACTTTGACTATAATGCCGCTGTAAAAGGGTATAAAGGAAGGACCTTGGGGATAACGAAGTTTCGGATAAGAAAGGTAAAGTAAATGTGAGATCGTTGAACTACAGCGAAAAGAGGAGAACATCATAAGGCACTAGAAAGACAGTATAATGATTACCTGGGGGCGAAACTCACTAACAAGAGACGGTGTTTTAATTTAAGAAGAGTGTTGCCTTGTCTAAAGGCGTTCATGACTCGACAGTATCCTGTCCTTTGTGGAATTGATGCGCGGTTCCTTCATCAACTGAGGAAAAAGGCGGAATAATAAATCAGGTAGCTCGTAAATATAATATTCCCTAGAGCAGTAAGCGATGGAAGCTTTTATGAGGCCGACGCTTTAATTTCAAGAAAGAGAAGAAGCACATGATTATTCGGTTAACACCGTTTATATGAAGAATAACGTTAGTATTCAGCTATAGTAATTCAGTACCTCTGGACTGAAATTAGAACTGCTATATTTCGTAGCACGAACACAGTGTGCTCCATTCAAGTAAATGCTATTTAGTTTTAGGAAAGAGTTTGTCTTCCATTCCATAAGTTGCTTGCACGAGATTTAAATCTGACTAATTCAGTAGTGGAATGGATACCAAGGCGCTTAAAAAGTAAATTCTATGTAAAAAGTCGTAGCACAGTTTATAATGCCTCATTTATGTAATTCATATTAAAACAATCTAACATAGTGACCAGATAAGAAAGGTAAAAAGTAACAAAAGGTAAAAACTAAGCATGATTTGATCTCAGACTGTAACTGTCACAGTCATTTAAAACGTTTCATGTATACAATAAAAAAATGAACAATCCTTTTGCAATTTTAACGTCTATACAATGAAACCAGGTGCCTTGAAATTGCAAGAAGGGAGACATAATAAGGAAAGATAGAGAGGGAACGGAAAATAAGAAATAGAGAGACAGAATACTGGAGGAAAAGAAACAGGAAATTATATACAACAGAAAAAGTAAGACTGACTTATCAAAACTATATGTTGTTATACACGAAAGTGCCAAAGAAACTGATATAGGCATGCGTATTCAAATACACAGATATGTAAACAGGCAGAACGCGGCGCTGCGGTTGGCTACGACTGTGTAAGTTAACAAGTATCTGGCACTGTTATTAGATCGATTACTGCTGCTTCAATGGCACGTTATTAAGATTTAAGTGAGTTTGAACGTGGAGTCAGCGCACGAGCGGTGGGACACAGCATCTCCGAGGTAGCGATGATGATGTTTAGTTTGTGGGGCGTTCAACAACGCGGTCATCAACGCCCGTAGAAAGTCCCGACTTTTTTTCCCAATCCAATCTAACCACTGTCACGAATGATGATGATGATGATGAAATGATGTGGATTCCTGGGGAAGATAAAATCCCCTATACGGCCGGGAATCGAACCCGGGACCCTGTGATGCAGAGGCAGAAACACTTGCAACTAGACCACGAGCTGCGGACTCCACTTAGCGATGAAGTGCGGATTTTCCTGTACGACCATTTCACAAACGTACCGTGAATATCAGGAATCCGTTAAAACATCAGATTTCCGACATAACTGCGGCCGGAAAAAGAATTTGCAAGAATGGGACAAACGACGACTGAAGAGAATCGTTCAATGGGCCAGAAGTGCAACCCTTCCTCAAAGTTCTGCAAATTTGAATGCTGGGCCATGCCATCAGTGTGCGAACCATTCAACGTAAAATAATCGATATGGGCTTTCGGAGCCAAAGGCCCACTCTCGTATCCTTGATGACTGCACGATTCAAAGCGTTACGCCTCGCCTGGGCCCGTCAACACCGACATTCCACTATTGATGACTAGAAACACGTTGCCTGGTAGGACGAGTTTCGTTTCAAATTGTATCGAGCGGATGGACGTATATTGGCATGGAGAAAACCTCATGAATTCGTGGTCCCTGCATTTCAGCAGGGGATTGTTCAAGCTGGTGGAGGCTCTGTAATGGTGTGGGGCGTGTGCATTTGGAGTGATATGGGACTCCCGATACGGCTAGATACGAATCTGACAGGTGATACGTTCGTAAGCATTCTGTCTGAATACCTACATCCATTCATGTCCATTGTGCATTTCGACGGATTTTGATAATTCCAGCAGGACAATGCGAGACCCCACACGTCCAGAATTACTACAGAGGGGCTCCAGGAACACTCTTCTGACTTTAAACACTTCCACTGGCCATCAAACTCCCGAGACACGAAAACTATTGAGGATACCTTGGATGCCTTGCAACGTGCTGTTCAGATGAGATGTTCACCTCTTCGTACTGTTACGGATTTATGGACGGCCGAGCAGGATTCATTGTGTTAATTCGCTCCACCACAACTTCAGACATTAGTTGAGTCCATGGCACGTCGTGTTGCTGCACTTCTGCGTGCCCGCGTGGGGGCCCTGCACGATATTAGGCAGGTGTATCTGTTTCTTTGGCTCTTCAGCGTATACCTCATTATTTACAGATGAGATAGAGAAATTCTACATAAGCACGCAAGCAAGATAAAACTGATGTTCAGTGTACAGGCATACTGCTTCAAAGAATTACTTAGCTTGAATGACAAACGTGTGAATAGAAGTATATCTGACAAGAAGGCAAAAGAGTTTCATTTCAACAACGTAATCCCAGAATTTCAAATAGTGAAATGTAAGTGGCAGTCAAATGAGAAGCAAATACCACCATAACGGGACTATGCAATGGTTACATTCAAAAGTAATCACTACACGCGTTTTTATTCCACTGTGGGACGAGACGATCAATTCCTGTTTCATAGAATGCTATCGGCCGTTGACGGGTTTACAGCGACCCACAGTCTTGCACTTCGTCGTCCGACTGAAACAGACTTCCATGTTGTGTTCAGCTCGCCAGAGATGTGAAACTCGCAAGATGAAAGATCCCGGCTGTACGGAGGATGTTTCAGTGTTTCTCAAACAAATCACTGAAGCTTAGCCTCCGTTTGAATGGCAGTGTGGGGGTGGATGTTATCGTACAACAGGCTGTTTCCTTCCGACAGCATTCCGACAGCCGAATGGCAAACGGCAGAGCTAGCAGCGCAAACATCCCACATCTCCCCCACAAAAGAAATCCAAAACTGTTCACACATGTCTCAGTAAAGTCATGATGACCTCGACTGCAGGCGCTCTCTACGCGTTGAGTTCTTCGAGGGTGCAAGAATGATCAATGTGCAGCAATACAAAGATACTTTGCGGCAAGTGCGACACCCCATCAAGTCAAAACGGCCAGGAATCTTCCTGTTGCACGATAGCGCCGGCACCCCACACTGCCAATCGAACAAAGACTACGCTTCAGCAGTCTGGTTGAGAAACATCCTACGCACAGGCCGGATCTTTCACCATATGATTTATACATCTTTGGCGACTTGTAATTTTTTTCACTTGACTGGTCCTCAGATTATGGGGCAAAAAGTGAAAAATGATTGTGGGATTGAAATAAGCTGATTTCAATATACAAAATTGTTGAGGCTTTCGTGGCCACTTGCTGACAAACTGCCTATTGGCTTCTGTCTCGGGTTCTTCGGCCGACGTTCATCTAATGATTTTTCTGACGTTTCGCCAGCACGAGTGGCTGGCATTGTCAAAGCTTCACCCTCCATTGCCGGTGGTGAACTGGAACCGAGCTCGCGGGCGCAGACTATATGTACCTGGCGCGCCAACGTCCGAGGGTTTCTCCGCGGTCATTTCCGGTGCGGTTCTCCTCTTGCTACCTGCGACGGTCGTTCGCTGCAGTAAGGGAAGCCAGGATCCGTTTACCTTAAGGCTTTCCTCTTTCTTGTTCAAACTGTTCGCGTGTTTTTGTATTTCTACAGCTTCTCTGAACAAGCGCGTGTGATAGTGGTTCTCTACAGCCAGAACTTCCGTGTCGGCGAATTTTATTACGTGGTCGGTCTCATTCAGTGCGTGTTCTGCCACGGCCGATTTCTCCACCTGCCCCAACCTGCAATGTCGCTTATGCTCCTTGATCCTGGTGTTAATGGATCGTCCAGTCATCCCGACATAAACTTTTCCGCATGTGCATGGTATGCGGTATATTCCCGACATTGCAAGTGGGTCTCTTTTCTCCTTCGCCGATCTAAGACACTCTTTGATCTTCCTTGTCGGTTTGAAAATCGTCTTTAGGCCATGTTTGCGCAATATGCGGTCGATTGTGTCCGTCACTCTGGGAATGTATGGCAGAAAGGCCGTACCCGACATTTCTTTTTCTGGTTCCTTACTTCGCCGAGTGTTTGGCTCAGTTACACTTCTAATATAATTTGTGGAGTACCCATTGCTCCTCAGGACAGTTTCCAGATGTTGCATTTCTCGTTTGAGGTGTTGCGGCTCACATATTCGTCCTGCTCTCGTTACGAGCGTACTAATCATGCCTCTTTTCTGGCTCGGGTGGTGGTTTGACAGTTTGTGCAGGTATCGGTCCGTGTGAGTCGGTTTTTGATACACGCTGTGTCCCAGGTTTTCGCCGTCCCTTGTGACCAGCACATCTAGAAATGGCAGTTTCTTGTCCTTTTCTACTTCCATGGTAAATGTTATGTTGGCATGGAGGCTGTTCAAGTGTCTTAGGAAATCACCGAGCTGTTCTTCACCATGGCTCCACACCACGAAAGTATCATCGACGTACCTGTACCACACCTTAGGTTTGCAAGTTGCCGAGTCCAGTGCATGTGCTTCGAATTGTTCCATGAAGAAGTTGGCCACCACTGGACTGAGAGGACTACCCATGGCGACGCCTTCCAGCTGATCGTAGAAGTCGCCATTCCACGTGAAATAGCTCGTGGTGAGACATGCATGGAAGAGCTTTCTGATGTCTAGCGGGAAAATGGAACCGATGTGCTCCAGAGCGTCACTGAGTGGCACTTTCGTAAATAACGAAACAACATCGATGTGCAGGGCCTCACGTGCATTACGGATGCCAAAAAGCTCTCCCCATGACATTTTACACAAACTTTTATTGTTTCGTCCATACAAAGCGCAAATCGTTCATGCCTTGTTGCCCAATGACAGTACACGTCGGTATGACTTTGCGGTCGAAATGCTATACGTATTGAGGACGATGATGGTTATCTCAGACTAATTGCCTTTTCCGACGAAGCGACCTTTTTTGTCAGTGGAGTAGTGAATCGCCGTAATGTACGCATTTGGGTTTCACAACCCCCTGGCGAGGTCAGGGAGTGCACCATAGGCAGTCCAAAGGTGAATGTTTGGTGCGCGCTATTGCACGATCGAATTATCGGGCCATTCTTCTTCGCTGAGGGTACCATCACATCTGCAGTGTATCTGAACATGTTTCAACTGTATTCTGTTCTTCAGCTGCTTCAGTATCACCCCGATGTCTTGTTTCAGCAGGACGGTGCACCACCTTATTGGGGTTTGGACGTCCGTGCCTATCTCGAAATGACCTTTCCTGGGCGATGGATTGGTCGTGATGGGCCAACGGTTTAGCCTCCATGCTCTACTGACATAACCCCATTAGACTTCTTTAGGTCTACCGGACACGTGTACCAGATCTTGAAACCCTGCAGCAACGGATAACCACAGTCGTTGAATCGATCCCTCCAGTGATGTTGGCTAATGTGTGGACGGAAATTGAATATCACCTAGATGTGCTACCTGTTACCAAGGGTGCTCATGTGGAAGTTCACTGACGTGTGAAAAAACTTTGATAGTTTGTAAGCAATTAGACACCAGTTTCATATTTGTATCTTACGTCTAGCCTGAGTTACCAGTTTATGTAATCAGGGAAAGACTTTTCGGACACCCTGTATATCAGCTATAACATCTGTGATTGTGTTCGGAGAAATCAATGCTCTGAGGAAAAAAAATGAGTGTGGCGCAGCCAGTAGCGGAAGGCCTGACGATTTGAGTGACAGGCGGCTGCTGGTGTTCGCGGCAGCAGTTGTGCAAGGACACTGATGCAGCAGCACTTGGTTGCTTGTAAGGCACACTAGAGGCTGCCCAGCAACCCAGGACTCAGGCCACGTCGTGGACCCAGGCTGGATGAAAAAACTCCCAGCAGCAGTGGCTACCCACACGGAGAGAGGCAGGCAGCTTGGAGTTTGTCTGCACTGGTGATGGTAGCTGAAATCTGCAAGGTAGAAGGTCGGCATCAGCTGAAATAGGTCGCCAGATGGCTCTCTGGTTGGAGGACGCTAAGTCCTCAGCGTCGGACTTGGTACCAGAAGCAGATCAGCATCTACCAGTGGCAGAGTCCAAAGAGGGTGATTGATTGAGACATGTAGACTCGGAGACTCATAGGCACGTAGATTTCTGGACCGACGTAGGTCTTTCCTCGGGACTAATGGCTGAGGCTAATGGAATGTAGTCGAATTAAGTCGGGTGATGCTGAGGGAATTAGATTAGGAAGTGAGTCACTTAAAGTAGTAAAGGAGTTTTGCTATTTGGGGAGCAAAATAACTGAGGATGGTCGAAGTAGAGAGGATATAAAATGTAGACTGGCAATGGCAAGGAAAGCGTTTCTGAAGAAGAGAAATTTGTTAACATCGAGTATAGAGAAATGTGGTGCTACAGAAGAATGCTGAAGATTATATGGGTAGATCACATAACTAATGAGGAAGTGTTGAATAGGACTGAGGAGAAGAGAAGTTTGTGGCACAACTTGACCAGAAGAAGGGATCGGTTGGTAGGACATATTCTGAGGCATCAAGGGATCACCAGTTTAGTGTTGGAGGGCAGAGTGGAGGGTAAAAATCGTAGAGGGAGACCAAGAGATGAATACACTAAGCAGATTCAGAAGGATGAAGGTTGCAGTAGGTACTGGGAGATGAAGAAGCTTGCACAGGATAGAGTAGCATGGAGAGCTGCATCAAACCAGTCTCAGGACTGAAGACCACAACAACACCAATGGCTTTGTTCTTTTAATCTAAATGTGCCAGCATTCGCCTTAAGTTATTCGTTCGCCCCCCCCCCCCCCCCCTCCCTGTCCTCTTCGGTGCTTCGAGTCCTCCCTCGGGCATAGGTGTGTATGTTGTCCTTAGCGTAAGTTAGTTTAAGTTAGATTAAGTAGTGTGTAATCCTATGGACCGATGACCTCAGCTGTTTGGTCCCATACGAAAGTACCACGAATTTCCAAATTTTACGATAGTTCTCTCGTCTCTGCGATGCGTCACAAATTTCTTCAGACAACAATAGATCATCTCGTAAATTTAGATATGATTGTGCAACTGGCTGCAGCAGTTTTGCGGCCGTATGAACTGTGGTAGGATGCTGTACATTTCAGTTTTGAGCTATCCACAAACTGAGAAATCGAGAGGATGAAAGTCATGTGATCTTGGAGGCTACAGTACAGGTCCTGCTCGATCTATTCTCTTTGGACCATGATGGCGCGTTTCACCGTATGTCATACATAAACAGCAAAAAGTGCCCCAATATGCATGCATGAAACTTCCCTTAAATCGGCCGTGGGTAGATGTTGAACCGAATTAAATTTGGAACTCAATCGAAACGTTTACATTTCAGATAGATTTTTACCACGGAAGTATACATCGTGCTCCATGTTCCTCGGGGTTTGGTGTTACCTTATTGGAATGTGATTCCAAACGAGCTGTCGAGCAAAATCGCGTACAATTATTGCAGTTCTCCCGTGGCATGTACTGAAAACTTATTGAATTCAGACCTAACAGCAACCCTCGATTTTGCAATTAATACCCACTCCTTAAAATGCGTTATTGGCCTTTTTTTACCGACGGTTATTATTTCAATAAATTAATGTTGCCTATTATTGTTCGTACTTCATTAATTATAAAGTCCTTGTCTTTGTATTAACTAAATAAGCGCTTATTTAGCCTTATTTAATAAACTTTATTATTCCTGTACAACTCACCTTTCTGGCTGTAAGCCCATATGTACACAGCTCTTCCGATAGGCAGCACCAAGCAAAGATAAAAACGTCAGTCTGTTGAGTCTTAACTTAAACTGTGAAGGTTATCTTCGTTGATAGTTTTCACACAGTTGCAGTTTATATTCTGCAACATACATTAGAACAGCATTCACAATAACTATGAATAACATACAGTGTAGTAGAACTACGAGCATAGGAAACTGTGTCATTATTTACTGATCAATGAGGGCACCCAAAATTGTTTCAGATGTAGAGGTAGTACCACCGTCTAACACAGGAGAAAAATTGAACTTATTTTGCTCATTCAATAGCAAATGTGAGGATACACACACTTGTTTTTTAATTAATAATATTTATAATTGAGTAGGCTTTGCACGCTTTCTCTCTGTGTGTAGAACGTCTAAATCTATTTGTGCTTTTGGTTTAAGAAATGTTCAACAAAGGATTGATCTACTTTCTTCAATCTCCAGGGGGGGGGGGGAAGTGTACAGAGCTTACTCAATTATAAATATTAGGAAAAAAAAAGATGTCTGTATCCCCACATTTTCTATTGAATGAGCAGACTCAGTTCTATTATTCTCCCCTTTCAGACAATATTATTATCTGTACACAGGAGCAAATTCTGGGTGACTTCATTCGTAAATGACAAACTCTCCTGTGCTCATAGTTTCAGTCCAATGTACGTTATTCATAGTTACTGTAAATGTATTCCTAAAGAGTGTTGCGAATACAAATTGTAATTGCATCAGAACTATCAACAACGATACCCTTTATAGTTTAAGTCAAGAACCGATTAAGAAGTTGACATACTCGTATTTATCTTAATTGGTGTCCTCCGTCTGATCAGTAATGCACTAGGAAATAGTCTTATAACCCGAAACCTTGGTCGCACAGGAATAATAAAGTTTGGAAACAAGGCTACGTGTTTCGTTTAATTAATACAATGTTCAATGTTTCACCAGGTATCTACAGTTGGATCCATTCTAAAAAAATCAAATTCATCAATACTATCATAAAAGTACTTATAGTTAGCGTCGCCGTGTCTAGACCGCGGGGTACCGGATTCGACTCCTGGGCGAGTAGGAGATTTTCTTCGCTCGTGGACTGAGTCATCTTAATCATGCAATTCCGTCTTCACCACAAAGACGGGAAAATCGCCGAAGGGGCGTGAAATGGCAAGACTTGCAGCTGGCGTGCGAACAACAACAGACGTGGTCTCTCGGCCAATAATGCCATACCATCATTTCATTCACAACGTAGGAAACTTTGATGTGTACATATCTTATTCCTTATTTTCGTAACTAAACCTCATCCTAATAGTAAATATAATACTCTTAAAAAACAGGTTGGCCAATATCGCTTGAAAATCCTGTTTTATTAACTACATGTTTCGACACATCTGTGCTGTCACTGTCGGATCATGTAACACGTCGAAACCGGTAATCAATAAAAAGATTTACAAGCGATCTTGGCGAACCTAATTTTTAAGAATAATATAAAAATTCAGATCGCCCCCAACAGTTACAAAATATCAGACAGATTTCAGGCATTACATCTCACCACGGGCTATGCGGTGGCCGACGATCTTATCTTGACTAGCGGGAACAGAGATGTTTGCATAGAGTTGTCTTTACTAGTAATTCTGTTCTCAACACATTTTACGGACAATATGCACATGTATCACTGAACATACCTGCAAAAGAATACAACCGTGCGGCACATAGTCCAGGAGACACGACACAATGAACACTGAAGAGCGTGAAAACTTTCTTTTGCTTAAATTGGAGCGCAAGTCACTCAGATGATGTTCATCCGATGTTTCGTAATGAGAGCACTTAGTGACTTACAACAAACTTGAACCATAATTTCAACATTGGTCTAAGCATTCTCTCGCTTACATGGTTAACTTGGTGTATTTAAAACGTTAGGCGATTTGAAAAGTAATGAGACGTACGAATCTGTTTTGTACAAGGGAGTTTAATTTTTTAATAAATCGGAGATTTCTTGGTATGTTTGTAAATAGTGATAGATATTAAACGGAAAGAAAAGAGAGCCACGAATATGACATAGATGTTGGGGATCATTTCAGTGGCTTAAGAGTCACGGGTGAACGTGGGGGAATCGACGCGGGTTTCCAGTCGTCATCGTCGCACACAGAGGATGCAGGAGAGCATGGAGACTAGACTACACATTGGGTAAAGGGGTGTGGCGTGGGTTGGTGTGCAGCGGCAGAGAGACTCGTAAACTCGCTTTTACACGGCTCGGGCTTTCGCCTACAGCGGGCTGTGCGTAGCAGACACCCCCCTGGAACAGCGCAACGCAGCGCTTTTCGCTTTTTCGCCGCCCGTGTTGTACGGCGCGACTCCAGCCAACCGTGACCCACATCGCACAGATCAACGACACCGCCGCGGCAGCTGGGGCGAAGGGGGCGCTGGAGCGTCAGCGCGAGGCTCGCACACGTGTGTACGAGTGTGGGTGTGTATTTCATATTCAGCTGAACGCGCGGCGGACGAGCAGGCAATTTAGCCGGTGCGGCGCGTAAACGCGCGCGGCCACGGATACGGCGAGCTGGGGAGGCGGGTGGGGAGCATGCCGCCTGCGAATCAGGCGGGGGCGGCGGTGAACGTGAACGTGAACGTGAACGTGAACGTGGGCGCAGGGGAGCGATTCAGAAGATCCCCTGCTGCTGGGAGTTTCTGAGACGTAACCAGCAAGGCGCGTCGGCTGCGTCATGCATGGCGAGTAACCTTGCGGGAAGCAGAACAGATAGCGCCACTGCCGTTTCCTACGCCAGCAGGTGTTGGTTTCGGTGAGGGGGGTGGGGTGAGGGGTCAATCAAGAACTCCTGTGCTGTCAGACCTGCGGACAGAGCACGGCTGCGCACAAAATCTTAAAATGAAAGAAACTTTGCGCTAAGAGCATTACGATGCAGACATCCATTGTACTATCTTCAGACCTTTCACCGTTTAACATTCCAGACCAGCAAATATTCGTAATGAGGCCTAACCTCTCCTACGTCAATATCGCGCGGATATCCCCTTCCATGATTTTATCACTCCCTCCAAAATCTTTGGATACTACGCAGTCTCTTTGGCTTTTGACATCCGTTCACCTTGCTCCACGCTGATTCTTTTTCACTTCATGCAATTTTCATCTCTTATAACTCACATTGAACACCTCTGCACAATTCCGTTATCCGCAATCTCGAATCCAAGAATCGTATTGCCTGTTTGTTGTAAATAATAGATCTCTTTTTCCGACTAACTGCTTAGTACACAGTATCAATACTAGGAATAAGAACAATATACATAAAGATTTAAAATCACTTATTCTTGCCCAGAAAGGAGTCCAGTATTCAGCAACGCATATTTTCAGTAAGTTACCAGCAACCATTAAGAGTTTAGTTTCAGACAAGGCACAATTTAAACATAATTTAAAAGAATTTTTTGTGGCCAACTATATTCTATCCATGAGTTTCTCAACAAGCGCAGTAAACCATTTTAATGAAAATTTATTATACTTTAATTTTGGCAATACTTGGTTGTAACAGCCAAGTAACTACCTACTGTGTGAATGATGGATGTATGGAAAGCAGATGTAAGTCTTAAGTCTATAAATAGTGGAAGTTTAATTTTAAATCTTGCACATAATCTGACTGTTCTTAACTGAGGAACACTAGAATGAATAATTTACTTTAATTTTTGACAATACTTGGTTGTAATATCCAAGAAACTAGCAAATGTCTGAATGATGGATTTAATGAAAGCAGATGTAAGTATTAAACCTGTAAATATTAGAAGTATAACTTTAATTCATGTACACAATTTTACTGTTTATTGACTGACGATCATTAAAATTAATGAAACTCAAGTTTTTCTAATTACATTTTTGTAATGTGTTTATCTGACATGCTCCACACCCAGGAGGATTCCCTCCTTTATGGGTGTATGGAACGAATAATTAACCTAATCTAATCTAATCTAATCTAATCTGCTCTTCAATCCTAGGATTCATTGGTACGTCTGCCAATTCACTTCACCTGTCCTACACATGACCACAGTCCTCAGGCGCCGAGACAACGTACACTTTAAGGGCAATCAATGATCCACAAAACGGGTTCGCCCCATTGTGAACATTATTGGGTCACGAACTTACATACTGGTAAAACATCTGTTCAGCCTTCTTACGCAGTATGTGGGTCGCTGTGTGCATCACAACGTTGACGATTTTTGTAAGGAGTGTGTCAGAACTCTCCATTACATTGAAAAAAATTTAGCCAATTCAACGCTATTCTTTGCATTGTGCAAGCACTCGGATATCGATAGTAACAATCTGAGGGCGAAACATGGTAGCGTGATTCTAAGTATTGTTGTGGGACGAGGTCTGTTTTCGAGAGTGGAAGTAGTTGTGTCGGTCGAGAGCTCGGAGACAGAAGGAGTGTCAGACTGCCCTCACGTCGGTGATGGCAGATAATTTATATAGGCAGTAGAGACTTAGATGGTCTAACTACGCTTGAAGATGGAATTCAAAGTAAAATTCGCAAGCACAGCGCAAAAGCAATTGCAGGGTTAGGCCTCGTGGTTGTTAGTCCGAGTTTGCAATAATCCCATGTTTCGCTTGTCAGATAAAGAAGCCTCCTTATCCTCCAAATAATAATAATAATTCTCCACATCTCATTAATAAATAAATGCTGTGGTTGTTAAATGTTAATGTAACTGAGAAATTTAAGTAATTTGTTAACCTGGCACTCAGCCATTACTGGCACTTATGTAATTGTCCTTGTCTATCATTGGTCATTAGAATTTCTAAAGTTTTAAAGGGACTTAATTTATGAAATGTGTTCTCACAAGTTATTTATAGTTAATAGTACCCAATCAAACTCATTTTTGTGAAATTCATTCTTAGAAACAATAAGCTTTAGTCGCTGCTGTATGCTGCTGCGAATTGCTGTAAATCACATGGAAAAAGGCAATCATCTAAAGAGGTTAGAGCAAAACTTAGGGTCAAAACAGAGGCACTGACACACTACAACATGTCACATACTCTAATCCAGTAAATTCCGTTGCACAAGCCAGATTCTGTATCACTTGTAAATTCTTATTCAAATACGCACTCAGATAGCTTATCCAAATGCTAGTTTTAAGTTTTTCATGTAACGATCTATTGAGGGCTTAAATGACAGTGAAACTGACACGCATACAACACTCACATATTGTTATGCAGGTTAGATTCCGTTTGCTTCTCAAGTTGCCTATCGAGTAAATCTTCACTGACGAACATAGGTACATTGGTTGTAGCTACGTTATCTATTAGTTGCATCTACGTTACATTTTATCAACCGAATTAAACGTTTGTGTCTTGGGCAATCTGATATAACGGTAAGTTCTGATTCAGTCTCGCAATTTACGCGTGTGCCTACCATAGACTGCATAGATCAGCTCTCCCACTTAGTCGATCGTACAATTGTGGGACTCTTTACGCACACGTTGACATTATCATACGTCCCATACGAGGCCAATTTTTCTACCAGTTGGACGGTGTTGGGATGGGAAGTCAGTTAGTGCTACTCATAGCCAACCATTTTACGGTGAAATTTGAAGACATCGCTTCGGACACGGGTCCAGATAAGAGAAGTTGCTTTTGTCGTTACGTGGACGACACTTTCATTATCTGGCCCCAAGAACATGAAAATCTGGGCAAATTCTTAGAACAACTGAGCGGCATTTACGACAACATGAGTTTTACGATAGAAGCGGAGACAGACGTCGTTCCCCGGAAATCCAATGTAAACTTCAGCCACAGTGTGCACAGGAAACCTCCACACACGGATCTGTACCTGCACGATCTTAGCCACCACCATCTGGCATACGTTGTGGTGACCTGAACACGCTTATCCACCGTGCTAAAGTCGTCTCAGACGCTGAAAATCTGCCACTAGTACGATGTCACCTCCAAAAAGCCTTCCGGGAAACCACTACAATCACTGCCGGGCGTCACAGGCTATTTCTGGCGAGAAACGGAGAAAGGAAACCACTGAAGAAGAGAACAAGAATCTTGCGTTTTTGCCTTTCTGTGACACGCTGTGGGGAAAGATAAGCCGGCTCCTGAAAGGACACATCCCATCTGTGTTCAGACCTCTAGCAACAATACGACAGCTCATGAGGTCTGCAAAGCACGATATAGGGCTTCAAGCGCGTGGAGTTTACAAGATACCGTGTCAGTGTCGCTGCCACTTCGTCGGCCAAACACTAAGCACTGTGGAGCAACGCCGGACGGAACACGAGAATTGCTTACGCCTACACTACCCTGAAAAATCAGCCGCGTCAGAACACGCTTTAGAAAACTGACATCGAATTCTAGTCGACGAAACCTCTGTCATTATAAGGACGAAGGGATTTTGCGATAGAGTCATAAAAGAAGCGGTAGAAATAAAAATATCTGTAAACACCATCAACATATACATGACACTGATGATGTACACAGCTCCCGTCTGGGGATACGCAGCTCCTACACGCTTGCACCGCCTGCAGACATACTGAACAAAGTGCTACGCATCATTATCTACGCTCAAGCTACACACGCACCAGGGATCTTCACATTAAATTACACCTTGAAACTCTCAAGAAAATATTCAAAAAACAAGCCACATGACTATACAGGAACTCGAGACGCTCATACAGTCGTTTCCTCCTTACTCTGGGAAACAATTGATCACAACCACAGGTGGAAGAATAAGCTCCCAAAGACTACTAGCTAGGGCATAACCACCTATGGAAAATGCTAGCATAGATCCACAAGGGGCAACATCGGCAAGCCCCTGCATAACAGCAACGTTTACTGCATATGCCAGGTACTATTACAGCTGACCAACAGGCTACAGCAGGGAAACCGACAAGCTCGCACACTGACTCACAAACAAACTGCCAACGTTACTCTACACTGTGAATCTGATATATGACCTATCGAACACAAAACGATGATGATCCTAACTGTTACAGGTAAGCTGACGCTGACCGAGAAGTCAACACCGGCAACCAAAGACAGTCACCGAGTAACATCGCCGCACAACGACAAGGTATCGACCTGCATGATACCCACTACTAACAAAGCTTACCCTTGCATGACGTGTTGAAGGCAGCAAGAAAACCGCTACCGCTCTTACTAACCGACCCGACTATCGAAGAGGTTTTTTTCCCTTGACTCCTGCATTTGCAATTGTTTTCCTCTGCCCTTCAAACCGCTACCCTTCATTCACCTTCCGACCCAATCTATCTCCAGATGAGCGCGTGTTAATGGTTAAGCTTAACCAGTCTTACACAAACATCGCAGTACCCACATCCCACGAGACCTCACTTTAGTGAAAACTAACTCTTATGCAGAGATGGCAGTAGACCTATTGAGTTGGCCATCATGCCAGTGTGGGCGTGGAGGGGCTCGACCTCTGAAAAAAAAAATAGCCAGCAAGGGCAGCGTTTTGCAGCTCAGTACAGTCTGTGACCTGGCCACCGTGCGGCAGAAGCGAGTTCAACGGACGCTGGACGAAAACATTACCACAGTTGGCGAGGAAGAGAGCACCATTGACGTCACAGCCAGCAGGGCGGCTATATAACGGCGCTGCCACAGTGACGCTGCAGTCATTTACCACTTGAAAATGACCGAGGAGTTTTCGATCGAAAGGTCGTGTGAATTTAAATCACTGACGCGACTGGAAACCCAAGAAGATTTTTTTAAACAACACTTCTTGTCCTCTCCTTGCGAAACTTCGACCGATCTCCTTTCTCAGACAATGAAATCCGACTGAACATTTATCCATCCTGTCAACTATAGCTCTTCCCCAACCTATCAGTCCACGCCAGGGCTCCCCCTGCCATCTCTATCTTTCCATATGCTTCCTCCTCGTGTTATGAACCTGCCCACACCTACAACCTTCCTGTATCTGCGTAGATACAATACAACGGGCCACTATGCATATATACATACAGTATGACGCTATGAAACACCTAACGTTCGCCTCTCCTAAATACTTTTCCCAGTCCACGTCCTTTAACTATTTAGTGAAAGTTCAGTGTTTCTTTTCAAGATCGTCACTTTTCTGCTATATCCTTTCAGGATCTTTTTATTATTGTTTAATGTGCTTATTTTACCTTTGTAGAATTGCTGTACATGTCATGTTTCAGATCAGGTATTTTCCTCTGTAGCTTACAAAATAATAAATGAAACGAAGATTTATTGAGATAGGTAATCGTAAGAAACATTACTTTTACTATATAGTTATGAACACAGTTTATTTATTTTTCTGGCAGTTACAGAAATGTGTGATAACTTTTTTAATAAAAAATTTTTCTGTTGTGTAGATGATGTGTTCAAATCAAATTATACAACATACGTATAATATATGCAACAAATGACACACAGTCTTAACTAATATGTGGGAATGCTCTCCCGTGTAATGGATGGAGAACATAAAAAGAAGCAAAAACTTCGCATTTTTTCTGTCATTTTTTATTTTCATAGTTGCAGACATTTTTGTCGTTACATGTTTGCTTCGTATCTGTATTTTTGTTTTCAAATTTTCGGCCTGGTTCTATAAGTATTTGTTCTTTCCAAGTATTGCCTTCCGATTACTAAATGGATCGCTAAAAATGTCTGCCATTAGCTCTAGCACAAGTTTCTTAATCCGAAACATGGTTTATCTTAAGCGCTTCCATATACAAGTTTCTGCTGTAGCTGCTGAAATCCTTCTTGAACTGTTCGTCGTGGGCGCACACAAATGGGAGACTGATATGTGATTTCACACGAGTATTCCTGTGTGGTATTTGGCGGTCTACAGTACTGAAGTGAATTCAATGAAACGATTGTTTTAAACGACATTCTGCACTTTCCGTGAATCGCCAGCTTTTTCTTATTTCGCACCCGCAGAGCCCCTTTGCAGGCACCTTATCTAGTACAAGTCTAGTAGCATTAACAGGGGGAATAAGATAGCTGATCTGAGCTGACAGCTGACTAATGTTAGTGAGCAAGTGACTAATGGTGCACCAGAAACCTTGTATTCTCCGCCCCCTTTAGAAAACAATTAAGTCCTCAACTAAACACGAGTGACACGGCCAGTACACTTGTTTAGAACGCTGATGTTCATCGGTGCATAGCTCGTTCGAGATACCGTATCTGACTTTATTTCTTTCCATGCTGTTCTGACGTAAATGCTGTTCCTCCGAAGCGATTCTTCGAACTGCACTTATAACGACGCATTCAATTCGAAGCAGTGGCATACAACACATTTTTCTTTCTTCTTTCTCAATATATTATGTAATTTCCTTTGAACATCTCATTATATAGGTGATTGTACACTCCTGGAAATTGAAATAAGAACACCGTGAATTCATTGTCCCAGGAAGGGGAAACTTTATTGACACATTCCTGCGGTCAGATACATCACATGATCACACTGTCAGAACCACAGGCACATAGACACAGGCAACAGAGCATGCACAATGTCGGCACTAGTACAGTGTATATCCACCTTTCGCAGCAATGCAGGCTGCTATTCTCCCATGGAGACGATCGTAGAGATGCTGGATGTAGTCCTGTGGAACGGCTTGCCATGCCATTTCCACCTGGCGCCTCAGTTTGACCAGCGTTCGTGCTGGACGTGCAGACCGCGTGAGACGACGCTTCATCCAGTCCCAAACATGCTCAATGGGGGACAGATCCGGAGATCTTGCTGGCCAGGGTAGTTGACTTACACCTTCTAGAGCACGTTGGGTGGCACGGGATACATGCGGACGTGCATTGTCCTGTGGAAACAGCAAGTTCCCTTGCCGGTCTAGGAATGGTAGAACGATGGGTTCGATGACGGTGTGGATGTACCGTGCACTATTCAGTGTCCCCTCGACGATCACCAGTGGTGTACGGCCAGTGTAGGAGATCGCTCCCCACACCATGATGCCGGGTGTTGGCCCTGTGTGCCTCGGTCGTATGCAGTCCTGATTGTGGCGCTCACCTGCACGGCGCCAAACACGCATACGACCATCATTGGCACCAAGGCAGAAGCGACTCTCATCGCTGAAGACGACACGTCTCCATTCGTCCCTCCATTCACGCCTGTCGCGACACCACTGGAGGCGGGCTGCAGGATGTTGGGGCGTGAGCGGAAGACGGCCTAACGGTGTGCGGGACCGTAGCCCAGCTTCATGGAGACGGTTGCGAATGGTCCTCGCCGATACCCCAGGAGCAACAGTGTCCCTAATTTGCTGGGAAGTGGCGGTGCGGTCCCCTACGGCACTGCGTAGGATCCTACGGTCTTGGCGTGCATCCGTGCGTCGCTGCGGTCCGGTCCCAGGTCGACGGGCACGTGCACCTTCCGCCGACCACTGGCGACGACATCGATGTACTGTGGAGACCTGACGCCCCACGTGTTGAGCAATTCGGCGGTACGTCCACCCGGCCTCCCGCACGCCCACTATACGCCCTCGCTCAAAGTCCGTCAACTGCACATACGGTTCACGTCCACGCTGTCGCGGCATGCTACCAGTGTTAAAGACTGCGATGGAGCTCCGTATGCCACGGCAAACTGGCTGACACTGACGGCGACGGTGCACAAATGCTGCGCAGCTAGCGCCATTCGACGGCCAACACCGCGGTTCCTGGTGTGTCCGCTGTGCCGTGCGTGTGATCATTGCTTGTACAGCCCTCTCGCAGTGTCCGGGGCAAGTATGGTGGGTCTGACACACCGGTGTCAATGTGTTCTTTTTCCCATTTCCAGGAGTGTATTATATAAGTAAGAACCTGTCTTTATTTTTCCTGCACAAAAATTTAATTTTCTAAATTGAGTTTCAGTTATACACTTTCATTTTTTTGTTAAAGATTTATGTAATATTTAATTATTAGAATGAGTAGCGTGAAAAAATCATAACAATTTTTAACCATTTCTGAGCGAGCTGCAATAGGCAGGCCAAAGGCATTGTTTGTGACTTCACTTCGGTATGAACATTCAGTCAGTAGCTGGCAGAATCTGTGGTCAGTAGTGGTGCTCAGTGGATGATATGTCTAACCTGTAAATAAAGTGGCAGTATGTTAAGAGGATGAAGGAAACCATTTAATGTCATGGAATATTAGCCACAAAATTTCATCGAAGCACTGTGGCAGAGAAGCAAATGCCAGTCTTCCACTACAATTACGAGTCTTGCATCGACAATACGGATATCCAGCAGCACAAATAAGCGTAACAACTTCGTAAAATGCCGCTTTCGACGTTCATTGAAGTTTGGAATCAGTCTCCAGTCGTCTACGATAGAACAGTATACGAAGCGTTCTCAGAACGAAAATGAGACACCATGTTCCTGTGGACGTTATCCTGTAATGAGGCCGTGGGAGTGGGTCTCTGGGTGCCAGTACGCAATTGTTGTCACCCCCAAACACCAACTGCTCGCGGCGGCCTTGGAAGAGCGGGGCGACGTCTTCCGCAAAGAATCGTGAACGTTCGCGACGTTTGTCCGTCCCGGAAGGTGCCTAGATATTGATAAAGGGGACACCCAATAATGTGAATTCCATTCCTCTTGCCCTAGGCAGAAATAGGATATCGTCCGCCACCATCCCTTCCCGAAGAAGTACAGCGACGCCGGTGCCTGCGAGGGAAGATTGAGAAACGCATGCGTCATAACCGTACATGCCTGGGAAATCGTGGACGTACACCTCGTGGGGAAGGGCTATATCGATGGAAGCAGAATTCAACATATCCTGAAGCAAAGATAACAGCGCATGTCCTTATAGTGTTGACCGAGCGAGGTGGCGCAGTGGTTAGCACACTGGACTTGTATTCGGGAGGACGACGGTTCAATCCCGTCTCCAACCATCCTGATTTAGGTTTTCCGTGATTTCCCTAAATCGTTTCAGGCAAATGCCGGGATGGTTCCTTTGAAAGAGCACGGCCGATTTCCTTCCCAAACCTTCCCTAACCTGAGCTTGCGCTCCGTCTCTAATGACCTCGTTGTCGACGGGACGTTAAACACTAACCACCTACCTACCTACCCTTATAGTGTTGATGTTTATAGTAGGCACACGATAAGTTTGAGATCTATCCATAGCACCCATGTTGGTCATCAACACCCTTGTAAGGGGTGTGTGCGCGTGACGTCAGGCTGTCTCATCGCTGTCACTGCTGGTAAATTGGAAATTTGTGGTTAGGACTATGACGCCAAACTGCTGAGATCATCGGTCCCTAGGCTTACGTGCTTCTTAATCTAAAATAAACTAACTTACGCTAAGGACAACACACACACCCGTCCCCGAGGGTGGACTAGAACTTCCGACGGGAGGTGCCGCGCGGACCGTGACAAGATGCCGTAGACCGCACCGCTACCCCACGCGGCCACTGATGGTGGGGTGAATTCCCCCGCGAGTGGTCCGACACGATGGGCAAGGAGTTTTCCTCACCGTCGTCCGCCCAGTGGCCATGCAATACCATCGCCTGTTGGTGACTGCTGCGGCACTCAGCGCAGACTCTGTCTCGCTACTGGCTGGTAATCGGCAGCGGCAGTCTGCATATCATCCTGCTATTCTGTGGGGTCGGAGGGACTGAAGCCGTCACCAGGTCGATCTGTTGGATGGGATGCTACTGCGGCCGTTGTACCGCCGGTACCGTCTTCGGATTGTACACTGTCCATGTCAGACGTTCGCTGCAAACACTCGTCCGATAGAGCATTTCTGGAAGAAAAGCCGCTATCTGCACAACCCGTGATTCAATGTCCATCCTGTCAACCGTGCTTTCTTGTTATCCTCAGGGGGGAGCGCCGTTGTAGTGGTTGAATCCGGTACTGCAGCATCCATCGGGTCCTCCCTATCGGGGGCGTCTATCTGACGAATGTGGCATCGGAAAGGATGGCCGCCCGTGCAACCTGGGCATAATTGAGAGGAAAAGGTCGTCACCGTATAAGGAGTCATAGATTCACCTTTCGGGATTTGAGCAAGCCGACGTCGGAGAAAATCCGACCTGACGTATCCTTATTGGTCACAACTGGAGCAAGCGCATGGCTGTCCGTCATATATAATAATCACCCTACATCCGCCGAGACAAGATATGATGGTACGTGTTTTGTCAGTACAAGTTTGATCTGTTGTACCCCGATAAGAACCGGGTACGTTGTAAAGGTGGTCCATATTTCGGACTCTAAACTAACGGCGCCGAAGTAGTTAACACCTACGGACACTCGCGACCGCGCGTACGTGACGTAAACAGGACGTCCTCGCCGTTGCAGAAAGCAGACTGCGACCTCAGAAACGAAGGCAGACAGGTTGATGCAGTAATTCTCGATTTTAGAAAATGCATTTGAGTCAGTATCATATCCAAGCTTATTATCAAAACACGATAGCATGAAGAATCAGGCTAAATTTGTTACAAGATTGTGGATATTTTGGTAGCGATGACGCAGCATATCATCTTCGATGGAAAGTCATCGACAGATATAGAAGATACTTCAAGTGGGCCTTTGGGAACTGTGTTTGGAACCTTGCTATCCATGTTCCATATTAATGATCTTGTATATTAATAGTAACGTCAGACATTTCACGGATGATGGAGTGTTGTCTGGAAGAAAACTGTACAGATATTCACTCAGACCTCGACATGATTTCAAATTGATGCAAAGATTGACAGCTTGCTTTAAATGTTCAGAAATTTAAGATTCTGCTCATCACAAAACGAAAAGACGTGGTATCCCGTGACTACACTATCAAGGAGTCATTGTTTGAATCGATCAGCTCGCACAACTGTATCACCTCTTAGGGATATGTAAGGGAACGATCACATAGGCTCAATAGTATAAGTAAAGAAGGTGGCACACTTCGGTTATCTGATAAAATGTTACTGAAACACAATCTGTTTACAAAGGAGAATTGTTGCAATTCACTCGTGTGATCCATCCGAAAATACTATTATAGTGTGTGGGACCCGTATCAAATATCACTAACAAGGGATATTGAACGAATACAAAGAAAGGCAGCACGAATGGTCACAGGTTTGTTTGACCCGTGGGTGATTGTCACAGACAGGCTGAAAAAGCTGAACTGGCACGCACTTGAAGCTACACGCAAACTACACCGAGAAAGCCTTTCAAGAACCGACTTTAATTGTTGTCTCTGGGCATATACCACAACCACCCGCGTATCGCTCCCGTAGGGATAGCGAGGAAAACATTAGGTTAAGTACAGCACGAACAGGGGCATTTGTATCACACTTCCTTGACTCTTGTGCAGAAAGGTGTGGAGTTTACTGCTGCATCCATTTTCAATAAGCTACCACAAGAATTCAGAAATCTTAGTAGTAAACCACAAGCTTTCACATCGAAACTGAAGAGTTTTCTCACGGGTCACACCTATTCTGTCAAGGAGTTCCTTGAAAAATTGATTCCTGTGTTATATTGTTGATTGCGTTTACATAAACTCATGGCTTGTCTTTTTATGGGTTCATAAAATTAATAACAGGTAAAATGTGATGTTTATGTTGTAATTTCATGTACTGACACGTTTCATGAACTTGGAGATATCCTCCTCAATTTGGTCCTATGGAACTAGATGTCTAAAATGAAAATAAATAAAAACATTCTTCCTGCGCTCCATACACGAATGGAACGGTGCAGTGGAACGTTACCTCTGTCACGCACTAGTGTGGTGGTTTTCGGAATACGGATGTAGATGTAGGTCTAAAATACTATAGAAGCTTTCTACGTGAGCCATGTTTCTCTCGAATTAACTGCTGTCACCACGAATATAACACAATGGAAATGTAAGTACACGGACAGTTTTATAACTCAAAGTGCTTCGATATGTTATAAATCTATTACTCTCCAACCCAATAATTTCCGTTCGCAGCTATGGAGAACATCTTCAGCAGAAGTTCTAGACTGTTTGAGATGGAGTGTTAAGTCGTGCACACGTCTAGTGATTTTGAATTCAAACGTCCAGGAGCTACTCTAATGTCATTGCGAGCACGATGAGCAAGTTTCACAGAGAAATTTCGCATAAATAGTTGCAACTTTCGGATATCGTGCCTGCGATGCACAAGAAAAGTATTAATCATACGTTTCACCTGTTCTACGTGGCACTACTTGACGCACAATACGTGGAAGTACTTAACGGTTACAGACTATGAGCTGCAGTCACATTATAAGCTTTTGAGTCCGTTAACGTTAGTTCATGTAATAGTTGTAACTCATATTGTTTAGTTTCCGAAATAAATGTTAATTAATGGAATTAACTGAAGATAACAGATTTTCTTGTTGGCAACGATAACGTGTGCAAAGTGTTTTTTCATTTGTTTCCTCTAAGTGATGCAAAGTGCCTCTCGAGATGATGCGACAGGCATTCGAAAATTTTTCTAATTTGATTCAGTTATAAAAGGAGCTTAATGTTTTATCTTTAAGAACAGACGAATGTGTCGAAAAAAGTGATATACGATAGCTAATCACTAATCTGCACAATGAAACTGTGTGGACGAAGTGAGAAGTGATTGCATGAAATTTTGACACTCATTCAGTGGCACTCGCCTGCTTCAGTTTTAATTTACTGCGCGCTACAACATGAATTTAAAGATTTCAGCATTGTCACGGTTAGTAATCATACTTTACTCTTAACCATTCCGGTCGCTTATTATTGGCTGTTCGGGAGAAAAGTGCGTCGTGGTATGCACTTGCAATCATTAACTCACGAAACAGCATCTGTTTCACTATAAGAAAGTTGGATCAGGTTCATCACCAAGCGTTCTTCATTGCACTATAAAATAGTTCATTACTTCGTCCTATAGAAATCTTCTGTCATTGCGTCACTGTGTCTCTCTTTCTCTCTCTCACTCTCTCTCTTTGAAGCGATTGTGCTAGCAGCTAGATGACATACATACATTGCCTTCCAGGGACGCTGGACATAACTGGAATTTAATATTCTAACAAGATTTTATTGTGGTGTAATTAATTTTATTTCTGGAGTCTATAATGAGGAATGTCTGACTTTTAACAAATTTATTGCTGAAATTTGATGTTTATTGTAGAAATAAAAGTCGGTTCAACACCAGAACAAAGTAAATATTTGTCATTACGCCACTAAGTTAGCGTATGTAGCGAATTTATGACTAGTGCAGCACCAAACGGAAGTTTTGAGTAATGCTCACTGTATCTTACAGCTTATGTCGACAATTTCGGTAGTACTATGTAAACAAAATCATACTTGCGTGGCAAAGAAATAAATAAACAAACTCTTCGTTTCAATAGACGAAAACACACACACTAGGTTTCAATTATTTTAAACTCACAGGCCTCAAAAATAATTTACTCTGAGATGAAGAATAGAACAGGATCTGTCTTCGTATTTGAAAAAAAAAATTCTAATTGGCTAAAAGTTTCAAACAAACGTTTTCCTTTGTAATGAACTTTATAATCGTTCGCGATTGATTGTGTCCACCAATACATCTACGTATATGACCTAGTAACGTCGTCCTTAGTTCATCATGCAGATGCCTGCGGAAGCTTCCTAAACTTTGAAGGAGCTGTTTTAGTTTTCCCATAAGCTATATTGACTACTTGACATATGTCAGAGCAAACAGATTGTTCCACAGCACATTAAGCGTAGAGATTCGTGACAGTAACTTGGTTTATTTCATAATGTTTTAAGCCAAACTCGTTTGAAGCCATTGTTTATCGGTGAGAAACTTTTTGAGATTGGATTTATGCATAAACGAATACACAGTAACTCTAAGAATGAGATAATCTGCGTGACTTATGCGAAAGGCTTTCCTACCTTTTCAGAATGTGGTGTCTTTCTGCTGCACACAGCGAATGAACTCCATTTGCAATAACGAACACTGCACAACTAACCTACACTATGCTTTCGTAGTACGCCCAGTGCTTCAGGCTTATCAGCATTGCTTAAGCATTCGCAGAGACAGTGCCGGTTCACTGATAAACTATAACGAGCTCGAGCCAACGGCTTTGTAACTTTCCCACGAAGCGAATTTTTTGCATGAGAAACTATCGCTGACTAGTCAATCTAATGGAAGAATCACAAATTTCTGAAGACTGGGCGACTATTGAGCATTCTTCCTGCACTTTCTACCTTGCATACCCTACTTAACGTGACAGGACGCTGATGAAAATTCAAAGGATTATCATAACATATCTATCTGCTTGTAAGGACGAAAGCAAGGTTCGCTGTTTAGGAAACACAGAGACGGGGAAGCGGTTTCCTGGATTTAATTAGGCACGCTTTCAGATACTCTAACGTAAAGAGAGGAAGAATGGGAAAGTCTGAAACACTCGTCGTTACCTTCTGAACAGAGCATGCTCTGAACCAGACTCGGAGACTTTTCTCAGACGGTAACACTACTGTTGCCCGGGATCACACCGTCCGTCACTACAAAGAAATCGGCAGAGAGAGTTTCATCCTTAACAATGGAAAGGACAATTACATGTGGGAGCAGGATTTCACTCTTCTGATGCTAGCTAAATAGCTCGTAAGCAGATTAATCGAAGTATGTAGCGGATCTTTGACAGTGCGTCAAAGTAAACCTTTTTATCGCTCTTCAATCGAATATTATCAGTTGAAAAGCAAATTCTTGGAGAGGAAAGATTCTAATTTCCATGATCAGGCTAGGTGGACAGTGTGAAGATAGCAGCGGCTGTTGCAGAGTCTCGTTTACTAGCTGTGATAAATAACTGGCTTACCTAAGAGCTGAATAAATTACATAGTTGATTCCATTGTAAGTTTAGAATAATTTGATGCCTTTGAGGATACACAGTGTTCTGTTTAGAATTATGGTTAATGATCTATAGTCGAAGTTTATAGGCATTCTATAATGCTTTCAACTGAAAGAGAGGAAGAATGGGAAAGTCTGAAACACTAGTCGTTACCTTCTGAACAGAGCATGCTCTGAACCAGACTCGGAGACTTTTCTCAGACGGTAACACTACTGTTGCTCGGGATCACACCGTCCGTCACTACAAAGAAATCGGCAGAGAGAGTTTCATCCTTAACAATGGAAAGGACAATTACATGTGGGAGCAGGATTTCACTCTTCTGATGCTAGCTAAATAGCTCGTAAGCAGATTAATCGAAGTATGTAGCGGATCTTTGACAGTGCGTCAAAGTAAACCTTTTTATCGCTCTTCAATCGAATATTATCAGTTGAAAAGCAAATTCTTGGAGAGGAAAGATTCTAATTTCCATGATCAGGCTAGGTGGACAGTGTGAAGATAGCAGCGGCTGTTGCAGAGTCTCGTTTACTAGCTGTGATAAATAACTGGCTTACCTAAGAGCTGAATAAATTACATAGTTGATTCCATTGTAAGTTTAGAATAATTTGATGCCTTTGAGGATACACAGTGTTCTGTTTAGAATTATGGTTAATGATCTATAGTCGAAGTTTATAGGCATTCTATAATGCTTTCAACTGAAATACGATGTCACTATTCGTATTCAGCTACTGAAACGACGATTCACACGACATTATCAATGCTTTATCTGATTTTCCAAACATTACGTGCTACCACCCTGCTGCAGGTTCTTCGCATTTTTAGCGCCAAGTGGTGCTGATGTACGTTATAATTGGTCATCTAGTGGCGAACGTAACAAAGAGCTTAATTTGATTACACATGCTTTAAATGTTCTAATGAATATTTGTTGTATAAAGGTTGTGAGCGAGAAAACTATTTAAACGGAAGGCAACTGTGGTATAATGTGAAACAGATATTGCTTACATGTAAGAATGCAAAGGTGTTAATACAGTCTTTTGTCGGAGTTCTTTACCGAAAATTTGGGTGGATAGTCAAGTGTTAAAACTCGCGCACAGAACACGTGCGCCTTATTTGAAAGTGTCGGCCTGGAGTGTTTATGACGGCCGAATGTCCCTGAGGTGCTATGCTGGAAGACACTGCGTAAGTCTACCGAAAATAAATCTGCTGGTCCGAATCATGCCTGCACCAGGAGATTTTCTGGGTAATTTACTATATTTTTTTAATTTTCTAAGCTTATTTTTGGTTGAGCCACATTTTTCAGCGGATTAAGGTTTCGACAGCTGACACCAGTTTGTGAATTGTTTCTCTTGTGTCGCGGGCGCTCTGGATGTAATATTGAAGCCAGCCCGGTTGAATGGCAACATGTATGTTTCGATACAATCCGGATAACATCTCATCCATTTCGAGAATAAGTATAGTCTTATTTATTTGCTCTTCTTTTTCATTATATCTGAAATTTCAGTATAAATAAGATTGTTGCGTATTGTGCAATACGAGTTTTTTCTAAATCAAAGAGCAATTTGAACTAGCTTTTGAAAAAAGAACAGTTCCAATTAGAAATAATACATTTTGTGATCCGTAATAACTTTTATCAATTCAAATCCTTTATATTACGTTTCATAAGACCCTATTGAGAGATGTATCTGATTATCTGTCTTAAGAATCGAATGTTAAAGGAGGAATGCAGCATTGTCGTTACTATCAGCGTCGCACTGTTACATATGGGGACGTTTGTCTAAAGACGAGGACGTGTTCCAATCGCTGACAGGAAGAAACGGTAAGCGTGAATTAAAATTTTAAGCAACAGTTCACTATGTCATACATCACAACGCTGGACAGACTGAAAAATTACGAACTGTGGGCTTTGGTTGCATGAACTAAAAACTGTTTTAATATTTCTGCGATTACGTACATTTTAGTGAGTGAAATAACCGTATAAAAACGGTTACGTATCTTTTAACAGTAACCTAATACTGGAATACCATAATAGTCAAGAATCTACAGCATGTAACTCCGTTTGAGCTGCTATGGAGGCTGTATTTCAAATTCTATTGTGCTGAATGCCAAGAGTGTTATGATGTTATGAACGTTGGTAGTAATTACCTCATTTTTCAGCATCTGAAAGAAATTAACAGTGAATCAGACGCAAACGTCCGCGAAACGACCAATAAATTACGCTCAAACTTCTGGAAACAACAAAATAGACGTAAACGCTCGCAGATAAAGAAAGTGCAGTGCGAAATAAAGGAAGACATGCGAGAGTTATTCATAGATTTGGCCTGCCAGTACCGAAAATTCTGATTACATTCAGGAAAATAAGCAACACAATCAAGAGAGGGAATAAAAGGTAGTGGGAGTTCTGCTTTAATTAATCCTATAGCCACAAAATGTTCAATAATTCAATATATCATCGTTATATGTGAAAATCTAGAAACGAAAGTAGTACTGATGTCTGATGTTTGAAACATTCTTCCGACCTTGAAATAAGTCAATTTGACAAGAACCTATTGAGGTCTATTTGTCAAACTCGTAATACTGAAACAGATAGAAGTGGATAAAAGAGGTGGTTAACTCAGTAATGCAAGGGAACTTCAATGATAACTACCACTCCACCATAATAATAGTCAACTTTCAGTGCTTAATTGTAACTGTCCCATATCCACTATTGTTGGATACACGAACTACTTATATATGTTTCCTGTTATTTAAATTTTACCCAAACATTTTTGTGCTCAGAACTGTCTCATTGTACTGCTGTGTCTCGTTAACATCCGTTCAAAGTAAGTCTATTCCGGAAATATCTGTAATTAATTGCATCTGACGCTAATCCGTAATGATTTGGCTGGTACATACGACGGAGTGAATTTCTCATTTTATTGTAGTATGGTTTTATTTATTGTTTAGCTCACATGATGATTAAGAGTCATTGCTGCTTAGTATTGCTTCTTTTACTCTGTTTTAGTGACTCATGTGAATTATTTAATGTTAAAATAATTAACCGAATTATTTGATGTTAAAATAATTATGAGGATATTAAAAATTTATAGAGCACATCTGAATTCGGGCAAGAGTTATTTCAGCATTCCTAATATTTATGGCTGAAGGATTTCCATGTTAATCGCTTCCATAGGTGTCTGATTCATTCACCATTAAGAGCTTCCTTCGGCATTAAGAGCTGGACTCAGTGGATGGAGTGACTGTATATTTCGTTTCCCTTTTTTATCCGAACAGTACACTTATTTGTGCAGGCAGTCAGTTCGCAGCGTGATAAATAATTTTACAACGCTGAGTTATACACTCATTGCGTCTACTGTTACTTGGGTGCTTTGCTACATTTAATTACCAGATGGTAAGAGACTAGTGACTAAGCACGAGTGGTTTCTCTGTGCATACATGAGACGACAGTGTATGTGGTAGACAAATTAGACTCTTAAATGACCAAAGTAAGGAATCACTTCAGTTGCACTGCAGCAAAATTCTCACGTGTACTTCAGTTGGGTCTACAGTGATCCCAAACGACCCAGTGGTCCAAGGTAGCTCATGAAAATGCGCTAGAGTGTGGATGGAGGAAAGCTGGATCCTACATCCGTATGTAGTATTCCTAGCTCACCTTGATAATATGTTTGTCTCAAATTGATATCTGAAATCCAGGAAAGTGGGATTATAATGAACATATCACTGTTGTATCAACAATCTTATATGTGTTGATAGTGTTTTCGTTGTTTGGATTCAAAGATTTCACAGTAAGATAGCATCTTCATAAAAGGCAGTTATCATTCATTTAACAATGGATCAGGAAAGATAAATTTTGTCGAAATAAAAGCTATTTTAATATACGTATATTTGTTGTATATTATCAGCTGTCGTACCAAATCAGTTATCAAAACTGATTTCAAATGGCCCACTTCAGTGTGTTGATCAAAATTAATAAATAAAATTAATGGCAATTAACTAGATAACATAATAAGTACACTATCATATAACTAACTTCGCAAAAGTCCATCATCTAAAACATCTTTGCAACACAGGGGGAAACAGTTTACTATATACATTATCAAAACGTGGAGATAACAAAAATAGAGTATCGTGGTTTTGAGTGCAATATCCCAAGAGGAGTGGGCAAGAGCGGGGCAGAGAGAATCCCAGTTGGGTTTCTTTGGGAGGAGAATTCCGTTTCCAGAATCGCCTGCTGACCGAGGGAAACCTCTTGAGTACACTCGTTGGGTTGGGACTACCTGAATCTATTTCTGGGAAGTATCCAAATTTTGTGGTAGATGCAGTGGGGCAGAGGGAATTCCAATCTGGACTGTCTACACATATTGCAGTAATAGGCAAATATTAAGTACACTGTGTGTATTAAGGTATAGCTTTGCAACATGGAACACTTCAGACCTTCGCTTGTAGCCACTTCTGTCGTACAAGTTTAATATACTTTCTTATTCCAATTTTAAATTATGACATACTATTTTTATGCTCTGCACTTTTTATCTGAAATTAAAAAAAATACTCTGGAAAATTGAGGTTTTTTTTTCCAATATGAACACTCGTTCCAAGGTACAACATGGTCATGTACCTAGGAACAAATATTCTTTTGAAATTTAAAAGCTTTGCAGAGGAGAAATTTTTTCAGTACTTATTTTATCGCCTGTCCGTTATATTATTCTCTATTACGGATCAGTAATCGGCAACTCAAGTTTAGTTAAATACATTTTGAAACAGAAGTTATTGGAAACCAACAGAACCTTTCGTTTTCAATGCAAACAAAAATTTTAGGACATCAACGAAACCCTGTTCATTTGATAAAATAACATATTCCATGCTAAAAGATCTTCTTCTGTTTCAAAGTACAAGATGTTGCACGACCTACGAGGTATGGGTATGCGTCCATACGTTATATAGATAGTGTTAAAATATGTAGAATTTTACTTGCTATTAAATACTGTGTAGGAAGAATTAACAATACATTCGAAATAGCTTTAATGTGTCATACAGTATTTCAAAATGAAGAATTGTAGATATTTATTAATGCTGCACACGACACAGCCTCATACCTAACAACAGCTCGCCGCAGTGGCCGAGCGGCTCTAGGCGCTTCAGTCCGCTATGGTCGCAGGTTTGAATCCTGCCTCGGGCATGGATGTGTATCAAGTCCTTGGGTTAGTTAGGTTTAAGTAGTTCTACGTTCTAGGGGACTGATGAACCATTTTAACCTAACAACAGAAACCGTATAAAACGTGTAGGAAACCGCTTACGGCGGCCTCTCGTTTGTATTCCTTTACGTGATTCCAAAATCAGTCACTAGACTGAAGTATCGAGCAAAAAATTTTGTTTGTTTATAGGTACCCTGTCTTCTAGGTACAGCTCTCCCCCCCCCCCCCCCCCTCCCAATGCTAGAACGAAGTATGTTCGAAAGTCACGCTGGTATCTACAAGCAGTGTCTGATGTAGGACCAGATCTGATGTTGAACCTACACACATCAGTAAACGAGCGGAATCCATAACGAGTCAAAAAGCAACCAAACAATCATACACGTGAAGTAAGCTAATACTGTGACTGAGGAACTTTTGAAAAGGTGTCTAAACCGTTCAGACACTTTTTCAGATGTTCATCAGTCACTGTGCTAATGAGGGTTTAAAAGTTCCGCCTTACTCATACAACTGATAGCTGTCGCTTGAAAGTTTTGCGTACGCTCGTAAGCTGCGTCGAGCTTTATCACAGTTTTCCTGGTATTATCGGTCACCTTGAGCCTTTTACAACCTGCTTCTTAGATACAAGCCATTTCTTTTCATTCCAGTTAAATTTCCAAATAACTTTGTGACTGCGTGAGTTAATTGTGGACACAAAAGCGCGACTGCTAAAACCAGCTGTTGGTGGTAGTCTCAGTTCTTTGGCTGTTTCAACGACATTATTTTCCAATCAAACATGGCTCTACGTTCAGAGATGGCTCCGATTGAATCAGAATGTTTTGCATTTATAATACTAGCAGAAATGACATTTATTCGCAAAAAAAGAGGGACATATAGAGAGATGAAAGGACCATGCTTTTTACACAGTAACGTTTTCGTAGTAACTGTCTAATCTCCTTTGTTAATAAAATTTAATATAGCCTAAAACGTATAAAATACCAATAAATTTGCATAGTTATCGGTCTATGATAGCACTGATTAGCATAGATTTTACAACTGCCGTTCTAAATGTCTAAAATAACAGTTACAACACGATGATATTCCTCTGTCTCTTTTCGAGAATGTGGTATAAAACGAATCATCTGATTTAGCATGTAATATTAGTAATTTTCGCCTCACAAACATTAATATACGCTCAATAGTAAACGCCTGATGACCTAAAGTTATCGAACAATTGTTAAGGAAAAGAAATGAACCATCGCACAGCAGCGACAGAATCTATTATTATTTATCTTTGCCGTTCTTGCGCGGTGCCTGTAAATCTCTATGCTCATGGATCGATTAATGATACAATAAAGAATTCTGCTCTTTCAAGACAAATGAGGCACTGGGCGCCCCAGCCTTTTACTGTTCATATCCCATGAAAGGCGGACGCGGACTTGCTGCGTTCCGCATCGGTATTTTATATTTTATGTGAAAATAGTCGATAAATGTGCTAACTGCTATTTTTCCAATCAGAAAAGATGTAGTTCCTTGTAACTGATTACGAAGAGACAGCATCAAGAGGACATTTTGACTGTTATGTATAAAGTATTTAACCACAATGATCATCTATCGTAATTTAATATCAAAAGGTACGTAGCATTAAAAAAACGTGTTTTAAAGAGAAGTGTGCTTAGTTTAGTAAATTTTACCTTGATGATTTCCATCTCCTCATTTACCTGACTGTTATTTATTTTGTGTTAGTTCATCGCCAGAAATTACGATCAGCTGATGGGCCGAACGCAGCATCAGGCAGAAGGAACATTATCGTTTTCCTATTATTTCTGGATCAACTCTTTTTTTTTATTGTGTAGTGTTGCATTTCTTTTAAAGTCTATAAATCTTCTGGTCCCTTAGTGTTGTGCCGGGTATGGCTACATCGCGACTACAAAAATTCTCAGAAATGATAATGTTTCTTCCGAACGATCTCAAATAAATCAATCTGCTGCTCTTATTCAGGTATTTAATGCTCGAAGTATGTTATTATAATAGTGCAATCAATCCCTGATTCTGTTGCCAAGTGGCCCACCAAAATATTCACTTTTTCGACATTTTTCAAAAAAATATAAAATAACAATTCTTTTTCTTTTCGCCCCCCAAGAGCAACGCTACAAGAATTAATGGGATTAATCAAGGATGATCACAACGAGTGCTTTTTTCCTGATGTCGGAAGATAATAACACATGTAGGATTCAGGTAAGCCCAGGCAGCATTAACTCAGTACACATTCATAGCGCAGAAAAATAACTTTAAGTGTAGTTGTGCATCAGGGAGGGTCTAGGGGGCTGGGTTAGCAAGCATGATTAATTGACAATCAAATACTGTTACCTGGTCTGCCTTATACGTCAGTTTCACCAGGAAATAATGCAGGAAAACACGCAAACAGAGCAAGCTGAGAGACTTCGAATAGGGACCAAACCGGAAATGTAACCATTACGTCCAGTGTCATAAATGAACTGGATGCGTTGTCTATGGCAGTTAACACACAGAAGTGTAGTAATATGGACCTTTGGTTGACAAGTCTTTATTAGAAAAACACATATCATTTTGTTCTAAACTGAAAGCAGAAAGATCAACACAGTTACAAGAACGATTTCCACGAAAGGCAAAGATATGAAACTGATTGTTATAGTGCATACAGTTAATATCAGAAAATTTCAGACGAGTACTAATTTTTTATCTCTATGTCATGCTGCTGTCATGATACACTCCTGGATATGGAAAAAAGAACACATTGACGCCGGTGTGTCAGACCCACCATACTTGCTCCGGACACTGCGAGAGGGCTGTACAAGCAATGATCACACGCACGGCACAGCGGACACACCAGGAACCGCGGTGTTGGCCGTCGAATGGCGCTAGCTGCGCAGCATTTGTGCACCGCCGCCGTCAGTGTCAGCCAGTTTGCCGTGGCATACGGAGCTCCATCGCAGACTTTAACACTGGTAGCATGCCGCGACAGCGTGGACGTGAACCGTATGTGCAGTTGACGGACTTTGAGCGAGGGCGTATAGTGGGCATGCGGGAGGCCGGGTGGACGTACCGCCGAATTGCTCAACACGTGGGGCGTGAGGTCTCCACAGTACATCGATGTTGTCGCCAGTGGTCGGCGGAAGGTGCACGTGCCCGTCGACCTGGGACCGGACCGCAGCGACGCACGGATGCACGCCAAGACCGTAGGATCCTACGCAGTGCCGTAGGGGACCGCACCGCCACTTCCCAGCAAATTAGGGACACTGTTGCTCCTGGGGTATCGGCGAGAACCATTCGCAACCGTCTCCATGAAGCTGGGCTACGGTCCCGCACACCGTTAGGCCGTCTTCCGCTCACGCCCCAACATCGTGCAGCCCGCCTCCAGTGGTGTCGCGACAGGCGTGAATGGAGGGACGAATGGAGACGTGTCGTCTTCAGCGATGAGAGTCGCTTCTGCCTTGGTGCCAATGATGGTCGTATGCGTGTTTGGCGCCGTGCAGGTGAGCGCCACAATCAGGACTGCATACGACCGAGGCACACAGGGCCAACACCCGGCATCATGGTGTGGGGAGCGATCTCCTACACTGGCCGTACACCACTGGTGATCGTCGAGGGGACACTGAATAGTGCACGGTACATCCAAACCGTCATCGAACCCATCGTTCTACCATTCCTAGACCGGCAAGGGAACTTGCTGTTCGAACAGGACAATGCACGTCCGCATGTATCCCGTGCCACCCAACGTGTTCTAGAAGGTGTAAGTCAACTACCCTGGCCAGCAAGATCTCCGGATCTGTCCCCCATTGAGCATGTTTGGGACTGGATGAAGCGTCGTCTCACGCGGTCTGCACGTCCAGCACGAACGCTGGTCCAACTGAGGCGCCAGGTGGAAATGGCATGGCAAGCCGTTCCACAGGACTACATCCAGCATCTCTACGATCGTCTCCATGGGAGAACAGCAGCCTGCATTGCTGCGAAAGGTGGATATACACTGTACTAGTGCCGACATTGTGCATGCTCTGTTGCCTGTGTCTATGTGCCTGTGGTTCTGTCAGTGTGGTCATGTGATGTATCTGACCCCAGGAATGTGTCAATAAAGTTTCCCCTTCCTGGGACAATGAATTCACGGTGTTCTTATTTCAATTTCCAGGAGTGTATAAACATAATATCCTGGAAATGAAAAAAGCAAAGATCCTACACTGTCACGTCGTTATCTCAATCGAGTAAAAATCAGAAACCATGCTCGTCAGTGCAGTTCAACATTTAACACTGAAAGCGCGTGTATGTCGGACACCAGCGTACAGGGAGAACGGAACTGCTTCCTGGACGGATGTGCAGAATATGCAAACATTACAAAAATAGGAATGTTCGAAAACCTTCCACCAGTGATAAATAGTAAAAAAGAAACATTTTGTGGTAACCGAATTTGAACCGACGACCTACAGCACACCAACCAGCGACGCTACCAGCTATCCCACACTACGTGTAGCAGATCTCGCGGCAGTGTGAATACCAGTATTAGGAAACTTCTTATCACAAAATACTTATCTTTAGAAGGTAATATCTAATTGCTCTCAAAATACTATGGCCCATGTTTGAGTCCTGGTCTAGCAAACAATTTCAATGCGACAGGAACTTTTACAGTACCTTCCAAATTGGTGTAGAGTGAACGTTTGTTATGAGTGTCGTTGCCTTAAATTATCAGTGCATTCATTGCACAAATATGAAATACTCTGCCTGAGCAACTACCTCTGGAAAAAGAACACACACTGATGTGCGAAAACCTTATGACTGTGGCCAACCGCGACATCGGATGCCGCTTTCTGTCATTGCGCGCACGTGACGTGGTATGGAAACTATTTACGAGGAGCAGAGAAGTTTGGGGAATCGTTGTAGAGACGATGCGAGCCGCAAAAGGGAAATTCAACTGACGTAAGCGACTCTGACAAAGGGCAGGTTGCTATGGTATCGGCGCCTGGTAACGAGCCTCTCGGAAACGTCGGAGCTGGTCAGTTGTTCGTGTGCTGATGTCATGAACATCTGTGGAAAATGGTTACAGGGTGGTGAAACTGCGAGTATGAGAGAAGGTCTACGTTCATGTCTCATCACAAAATTGGGAGATCGGAGGGACGTAAAATAGGAATGGCAACGATTTGTGGAGAAACGGTCGCGAAAGTACAATGCTGGCGGAGGCGTATCACCCAGCAGACCACCTCCTAAGAGTTCCCGTATTGACCCCAAGACCTCGTCAGTTGCTATAAAAGGGAGGAAGGAAGATTGGGTTTAACGTCCCATCGACATCCTGGTCATTAGCGACGGAGTAAAAGCTCAGATTGTGTCAACGATGGTGAAGGAAATGGGCCGTGCCCCTTCAAAGGAACCATCCAGGCGATTTAGGCAAACCTCGAAAAACCTAAATCTGGATAGCCTGACGCGGGTACGAACGTTCGTCCTTACGAAAACGAGTCCATTGTGTTATCTAGCGGGTTATCAAAAGGTCAGTATAAATTTGAAAACTTAATGAACCACGGAATAATGTAGATAGAGACGTAAAAATTGACACACATGCTTGGAATGACATGGGGTTCTATTAGAACAAAAAAACAAAAAAAAACAAAGTTCACTAAATGTCCGACGGATGGCGCTGGACAGCAAAACGTCAGTGACTGCGTATGACAATCATGTATAAAAGGAGCTGTAATGAGAGAGAGAATCAGATCACGCAGTTCACGCACGCACCCACGCGCCAGTTAGCGTTGAGATGTCGGAACGAGAGGATGTCCGTACAGCGAAGGGTGTGGCGGATCGCCGTCCGGCAAAGCAAGCTTTGTCGGCGGCCCCATCCGGCCCCCCACCTACGACGACCGTGGCAATGAATATGGATACGGAAATGGAATACGTTTCGCATGCACTGCAAGTTCCGCTGCCCGATTCGGACGACGAGTCGACAGCAAGAAATGGCGTTCCCGCTGCCGCCAGGACGACGAAAAGTCGCGCGACTACTGCCACAGCAACCACCCGCGCCCCTCCTAAGGGCAAAAAGCCGAAACAGACCGATGTCGCCGTCGATGACGAAGGGTTTCAACTCGTCAAACGGCCAGCCAGGAAGGCTCAGCTCTCCTCAGCGCCGCCGGTTCAGACGGCAAACGCCGTTGAGGAGCTCGCTGACGGTGGGGAGATGCCTGCTCAGAAGAGAGAACCCAAACCGCCGCCCATTGTGGTCCAACACAAGGAGGACTACGACGGCCTGTACAGGATGCTACTTCGCCTTATCGGCCAAGATAGCGTCATTATCAAGCCGGCTGGCGCCAACCTCTATAAAGTCACCTTAAAATCGGCAGAAGATTACAGGAAAGTTACAGTTACGTTCGGGGAACGCGAGAAGCCGTTCTATACTTACCCATCTGCAACGGACAAGACACTCAAGATCGTCTTTCGAGGGCTCCCTCGAAACTACAGCCTGGATCACGTCCGGCGACAACTGGAGGATATGGGCTATGGATTTGGTCTCCGGTCGATAACCCGCCTACCCTCTCACCGCACCCGAAAGGATACTCCGCTGGTCCTCGTGGTCACCTGTGATATCCCACACAACCGCGGGCTATGGCAGGTCACGAAGATCGTGGCGACACCTGTCACCACGGAAAAACTGCGCTCGAAGATGGGCGAACCGCAATGCTTCAACTGTCAAATGGTTGGGCATGTGGCACGGTTCTGCACACTGCCCCCACGCTGTGTTAAGTGTGCGGGGGAGCACGCCAGTCGAGACTGCACACAACAGCGGACAGATGGACCGCCCAATTGCGCTGGATGTGGTGGGGAACATGTGGCCTCCTACCGCGGCTGTTCCAGCTTCCGACGGGCTGCGGCACGGAGCAGTGGTCAACGACCCGGCTCCATAAAGCGGCCTGCACCCGTCCGACCTGGCGTCAGTTTTGCTGCTGCTACTACCTCTGGCTCCTCACCGCAGGCCTCCGTACCTGCGCCGAAGCCGGCCACTGTTGCACCAGCTACCAACACCGAGATGGACCGCCGTCCACGGGCCACAGCGCGACCATCGGCGCGGCGCTCTGCACAGCAGCAGTGTGAAGACCGGGGCCAACACGACTACTCCAAACAGGGACGACAGGCTGACGTCGTGGCGACCCCGGCTCAACACTCACGAGCTGCAACTGTCCCATCCCCGTCGGCCGATTCCAGCATGGCAGAAATGAAGCTCCTCTTGCAAGAACTTCGGGAGCTTCTCAAAGATATCCCACGGCAACTCATTGCCGCTGTCAGTGCAGCCGTTCAGGCAATCTCCACCGGACCACTGGCCTCCCAGCATGGCCCGTATTCAACGAGGCGTCACTGTCTGCGTGTGGAATGCCCAGGGCATCCGCACCCAAGATGGCGAATTTCGGCAGCTGTTGCGGGATGAGGCCGTCGACATTTGCCTGGTTTCCGAGACTTTTCTCAAGCCTGGTGTCCATGTCTGGGCTGCCAACTACGTGTGTTACCGGACCGACAGGCCAACTCATGGCGGCGGCACTGCAGTCTACGTCCGGACTTCCCTGGTGCACCAACAAGTTCCGCAGCTACAAGCGATGGAGGCCACTGCTGTCGCTGTCGGCACCTCGCATGGGTGCATCACGTTTGTTGCTGTCTACCGTCCGCCTGGCCGACAGTTACTCCTCCAGGACGTTGAAGCTTTGCTGGCATTACCTGGAGAGGTATTTGCTGGTGGTGACTTTAACGCTAAGCACACCGCATGGCATTCCCGTGTCACCAACAACCACGGACGCAAACTTCTCCGAGCGGCCCAGCGGTGGAACGCCGTCGTCCTCGGACCTCACGAACCCACCCACTTTCCCAACAACGGTGGGCCTCCGGACGTGCTCGACATTGCGGTGGCCAAGGGGGTGCCCTATGTTATATCCGCCAGCACCCGCACTGTCTTATCTTCGGACCACGTCCCAGTTATATTTGACATCGACGTCGATGCCCAGCCAGTGACGCGGAGAGGCATCCCAACCAGGAACACCAACTGGAACCAGTATCAGACGCTGTTGGAAGAGGGTCTCCGTGACGCACCTGACGCAGACGATGTTGATGGCTGTGCCCATTTCCTTCACGACTGTACTCTACAAGCGGTACTCCGGGCCACGCCGCGGCCGCGATCTGGCCCACCTGACCGATCCCGGCAACTACCACCGCATCTCATGGAGGCGATAACTGCCAAAAACCGCCTCTTTTGTGAATGGCAGCTGACGCGCAACGCAGCGACGAAGAGGGCTCTCAACAGGATGAGGAGGGACATAAAAGTTGCCGTTGCAAACCACTGCCATCAGGAATGGCCCAACCGCCTGGCCACTCTTCGGGTTGACGATGGTACCGCCTGGAAAGCCACACAGTTCTTCCTCCGCCGGTGTCAGAAGATTCCGCCGTTACAAGTTGGTCGAAACGTCGTCAGCAGCCCAGTGGACAAAGACAACGCCATTGCTGACGTTTTTGAACAAAATTTCCAGCCCGTCATGGACCCCATGGATCCGGATCACGTTCGCCTGGTTGCTCAACGTCTCCCAGTGTTCCTCGCTGCCCCTACGGGTGACGAACGTATCGAAGAGGTGGATGCTGATGAAGTCTCCGATCATCTTCGACGGCTCAACAAACGAAGGCAGGAGGCCCTGACCATCTTACGAATGAAATGCTGTTACGAATGCCACCGACAGCCGCTGAACATCTGGCTCGCCTTTTCAACAGCATCCTCCGCACTGGCTGCTATCGCCAGGAGTGGAAACACGCCGAGGTCGTCCCCATCCGAAAGCCTGGGAAGGACCCTCGTCTCCCGAGCAGCTAAAGGCCCATCAGTTTGCTGCCAGATAAGTCTTTGAAAGGCTGTATCTCTGCCGCCTCCTGCGTCACATCAGGGAAGAACGTCTCCTACCGGACGAACACTGTGGTTTTCGCCCGCAACGCACCAACTGCTTCGCCTCGCTGAGGAGGCCCTTGATGCCATCGAATGGCGGGAACATTTCGGAGCCATCTTCCTGGATGTTTCACGGGCGTTTGATTCTGTATGGCATGAGGGACTTCTCTTCAAGCTCCTGGACCTCGGTGTGCCCCTGCTGCATGTCCGTCTCTTAAAATCTTACCCCGCCGACAGAAGCTTTCATGTACGCACGGAGGACCTGTCGACACGCCGCCGGGTCAGGGCTGGAGTACCCCAAGGCTCCGTCCTCGGCCCCATACTCTACATCTTGTATACCGCAGGCATGCCGCGAATGGACAGGGTCCACCTCGCCCTCTACGCGGATGATACGGCGATGTACACGCGCAGCATGAATGCAGCTTTGCTCCAACGACGCATGCAGGCAGCGGCTGACACACTTAGTCAGGAGGTGGCGCCTCAGCTTCAATGGGCTAAGACGCAAGCCCTCCTCATCACCAAGAAGCATATCCCAGCCGACCTACCGCAGATCACCATCAGGGGCACCGCCGTACCTTGGGGCAATGCCGCTAAGTACCTGGGTGTGACGCTGGATAGAGGGCTCACATGGAGATACCATATCGACGACATCGTCAAAAAGGTCAGGGGTAGAATGAGTCAACTCTACCCCTTTCTCAATCCGACACCTGCGCTCCCGCCAGAACTGGGTGTTGCGCTCTATCTTACGCTTATACGCCCGCTTATCGACTACGCCGCTGTAGTTTGGGGAAATGCTGCAGCGACCCACGTCGACCGCCTGCAACTCCTTCAGAACCGGATTCTACGTCTGGCATTGCACCTCCCTCGGGACTTCCCGTCGGACGACCTTAACCGAATGTCCGACATCCCTACTGTTCGAGACAGGTTTCGTCAGGCTGCACGGCTCTTTTACGAGAAGGCCGCGCAGTCCGAAAATCCGCTCCTTCGAGCCCTGGGCCACTGAGTGCAGCGTCTTAACGCAACCAGATGGCCCCACCGGTTTCACGACCACTGAGTTGCCAGCACGTCCAGAACACCGTCCCAGCAGACTGACAGGACATCAAACATGAAGTCAGGCCACATCGCGCGCTCCGTCAGTTTTGAGGAATAGCCTTCCGGCTTAGACTCCACCGACCCACAGGGGCTCATCTGTCCCTGTCAGGCAGCAGCAGCAGAGTATCAGATGCGCCAACAGTCGCAGCATGTTGACGTTACCTGAAAAGGCACTTTTAGTGAAGCTGTATTATTAGAATGGGGAATGTGCTAGTTCAGAGATACGATCCTATCGCCATAGGAAGGGGATTCGAACGGGTAAAGATCCGTTGAGAAATGCAACTGTGGCGAGAATGATTTCGGAGTTCGAAGCCACGGGTTGTTCAGACGATAGGCCCCGTAGTGGCCGACCCAGCACAAGGCGTAATGCTGCTGAGAAAGTTCAGGAAGAAATGGAGACTGTAGCGGGTTCGTCTATGCACGGGGAAGCCATCGCTCGTGCAGTCGCACGTCGCACCGGCATTCCATACACTACTGTTTGGTTGGCACTTAGGCGTACCCTCCGATGCTATCCGTACAAAATCCATCGGCATCATGAACTGTTACCTGGCGATTTAGTGCATCGGGGGGCATCTGCGGTGTGGGCGTTCCAAACGATGGCGGAAGATGACGATTGGTTGAGTAACGTGTTGTGGACCGACGAAGCTCATTTCACGCCCCCGAGGGTCTGTCAACGACCACAACTGCAGAATTTGAGCTACCGGAAATCCTAGAACTGTCATGGAAACTCCATTACACGACGAGAAAGTCACGGTATGGGTTGGATTTACTATATCTATCGTTATCGGGCCTTGTTTCTTCGAGGAAATGCGTGATTCTGGTTTTGTAGCTGCTGTCGTGACGGGTGAGAGGTACACCGATATGTTACAGAATCGCATCATCTCCAGCCTGGCTAATAAACACCTGCTGGAACGTACGATGTTTATGCAGGATGGCGCTCCATCCCATATTGCTAGACGCGTCAAGATCTCTTGCGCGCGTCGTTTGGTGATGATCTCGTGCTCAGCCGCCACTTTCGTCATGCTTGGCCTCCCAGGTCCCCAGACCTCAGTCCGTGCGATTGTTGGCTTTGGGGTTACCTGAAGTCGCAAGTGTATCGTGATCGACCGACATCTCTAGGGATTCTGAAAGACAACATCCGACGCCAATGCCTCTCCATAACTCCGGACATGCTTTACAGTGCTATTCACATTATTTCTCGACTACAGCTATTGTTGAGGAATGATGGTGGACATATTGAGCATTTCCTGTAAAGAACATCATCTTTCCTTTGTCTTACTTTGTTATGCTAATTATTGCTATTCTGATCAGATGAAACGCCATCTGTCGGACATTTTTTGAACTCTTGTATGTTTTTGGTTCTAATAAAACCCCATGTCATCCCAAGGATGTGTGTCAATTTGTACCTCTATATCTACAATATTCCATGATTTATTCAGTTTTAAAATTTACGCTGACTTTTTGATCACTCGGTGTATCAACTGCATCGTGTCCAGATACACCGATACACCGTCATACAGACGAACGTTGCTCGAAACATGCACCGCGGCATAAACTCAGTCCACTGGGGCCGCAATTGTGGTATTGGGGACACTACTCAGTGAGCCAGCGGACCTGATGTAGTAATTAAATGCACCATGACAGCTGTGTACTACATCAACATTATTATGGACCGCTTGCATCCCTTCTTGCTTGATATCTTTCCCTATGGTGATGGCATCTTCCTGCAGGATAACTGTTTCACAAGAACAGAATCGCAGAACAGAATGCTGCTACGGTCGCAGTGGTTCGATGGGGATTACAGTAAACCCAAGTTCTCCTTATTTGAACCCGATGAATCACATCTGCGACGCTCATTAGTGTATCTGCCTTCACGATAAAGCACATATGGTTTCCTAAAAAGGGAATAGAGGAATTAAACTTATACAACGCTAAGAAGAGTAATACAACATTTAGCCTAAATAAACACAGGAAATCTAACCTATATTAACTACAATTTTACACTAAAGTGGTATAGCGTATGTCCCGTTCGACCTATTCATGGTTCACAACGGTGGATCAAATTAGAAAGACGATCTTTTATGATGTTGACTGATCCCGATAATTTGTTGCCATATTGGTGTGTTCAGTCACGTAGATAAAAATGTAAATGTGTACTTTTCTGGAAGATTCCTAATCACTAGTTCAAAACCTGGTGGTGTGTACTAAGCGACTACGTTCTGCGATCAAAAGTCGGTGCCGGCCGTTGTGGCCGAGCGGTTCTAGGCGCTTAAGTCCGGAACTGCGCTGCTGCTACGGTCGCAGGTTCGCAGCCTGCCCCGGGCATGGATGTGTGTAATGTCCTTAGGTTAGTTAGGTTTAAGTCGTTCTAAGTACAGGGGACTGATGAACTCAGATGTTAAGTCCCATAGTGCACAGAGCCATCTGAACCAAAGTCGGTGTAGTTATCTGATAGTGAAACACTGTGAAAGGTGATTGGGTTTTGCAGTTTGTGTTGTGATTAATAGGAAGGAAATGGCGAAACGTGACGACATTATATAACGTTCAATGACAGAAGTACCACCATCACCAGCATCGCAGATGTCAGCCTCCATTATACACCTATGGAAGGTTTGGGGATTTAACTCCCGACATCACCACACAGTCAGATGATCTGGAAGTGCACACTTCTTCTGTAGCTTTATTTGAGAGTCTAATAATGCTGATGAAAAGTTCTTCCCTCGTCATATCGATCATGAGCTAGCTTCAAATTATACACTGAAGCGCCAAAGAAACTGGTACAGGCATCTGTATTCAAATACAGAGATATGTAAACATTTAGAATACGGCGCTGCGGCCGACAACGTCTGTATAAGACAACATGCGTCTGGCACAGTTGTTAGATCAGTTACTGCTGCTTTAATGGCAGATTATCAAGATTTTAATGAGTTGGAACGTGATTTTACAGTCGGTGTACAAGCGATGGGATACAACATCTCCGAAATAGCGATTAAGTGGGGATTTTCCCGTACGACCATTGCACGAGTGTTCCGTGAATATTAGGAATGCTGTAAAACATCAAACCTCCGACGTCACTGGGGCCGGAAGCAGATGCTGCAAGAACGGGACCAGCGACGACTGTAGAGAATTATTCATCATGATAGAAGTGGAACCCATCCGCAAATTGCCGCAGATTTCGATGCTGAGCCATCAACAAGTGTCAGCGTGCTAACCATTCAGCGAAACATCGTCAATATGGGCTTTCGAAGCCGAAGAGACACTCGTGTACCCTTCATGACTGCACACAAAGCTTTACGCCTCATTTGGGCCCATCAACACCGATATTTGACTGTTGATGACTGGAAACATTTCGCCTGGTCGAACGAGTCTCGTTTCAAATTGTATCAAGCAGATGGACGTGTACGGGTTTGGAGACAACCTCATGAATCCATGGACCGTGCATGTCAACATCGTACTGTTCAAGCTGGTGGCTCTGGTGATGGTGTGTGGCGCATGCAGCTGGAGTGATATTGGACCCCTGATACGTCTAGATATGACTGACAGGTGACACATACGTAAGTGTCCTATCTGATCACCTGCATCCATAGATATCTATTGTGCATTGTGACCGACTTGGAAAATTCCAGTAGGACAATGCGACACGCCATAAATTCAGGAACACTCTTCTGAGTGTAAACACTTCCGCTGGCCACCAAAGTCCCCATACATGAACATTATTGAGAATATCTGGGATGCCTCGCAACGTGCTATTCAGAAGCGATCACCACCCCATCGTACTATTACGGATTTATTGACAGCTCTGCAGGATTCATGGTGTTCCCTCCAGCACTACTTCGGACACTAGTCGAGTCCATGCCACGACGTGTTGTGTCACTTCTGCGTTCTCACGGGGTCCCCTACACGATATTAGGCAGGTGTAAAATATTTAGTTAACTTTGACACACTTGTTCCTCACAGTAGTACTGCATATTTTACAATTGGCATTGCTATCAGATCATCAGGTGATGCACTAACTAACAAACAGTACAACGTATTACATAAGAAACTTTGACAGTCACTGCTGCACTCGATGACGTTGATTGCTATAGATGAGGTCTTGAAGTGGATGAGCTCTGGTATTATCGACCCACATCGACATTAATGTGAGGACGCTGCAGTGCAGATAGAGGAAGCATGGCCTTCAGTAGCGTCTCCCACACGTCACTACGGATTGCTGCCTGCCCTTGTTAATGTCCTTGGTTTCGACTCGAGTTGCCAAATTTGGTATGGCAAAGTGTCCTCTTTACGACACGATATTCTTCCCCTCGCGAACATCTAACCCGTCGTCGTGTAGGGAGGAAGCACGTGATGACCGCAGGAGGGAGGACTGGATGAGGATACGGGTGAGTAGGCAGAGAGGAGAACTGTGGCTGGTGGCACTTCCCTACCAGCATCCCAGTATCCATCGGCAGGGAGTCAGGATCGGCAGCCGAAAAACCAGTATCAGATTGCAAGACCGCATCCGGAGACGTAGACGCTGAAGATGGCTGGACAGCAAGGGGCCGACCTTCGGGGGGCCACTCGTCCACGGATAGGTTCAGGCAGTTGAGTGGGTGCTGACGTCAGCGGCTGTGGCGGCGAGGCGGCGATCTCCATGGACACCACAGAGGAAAGTGCCGGCAGCGACTGGCGGAGAGATGACTGCGACTGCAATTGAAGACGCCAGCGCTGCTCTGGATCTGTGGACAAACATTACGCCACCGGTACACCACGGTGGTAACAGAGGAAAGTCCACTGGACCTGACGGGATACCAATTCGATTCTACACAGAGTACGCGAAAGAACTTGCCCCCCTTCTAACAGCCGTGTACCGCAAATCTCTAGAGGAACGGAGGGTTCCAAATGATTGGAAAAGAGCACAGGTAGTCCCAGTCTTCAAGAAGGGTCGTCGAGCAGATGCGCAAAACTATAGACCTATATCTCTGACGTCGATCTGTTGTAGAATTTTAGAACATGTTTTTTGCTCGAGTATCATGTCGTTTTTGGAAACCCAGAATCTACTATGTAGGAATCAACATGGATTCCGGAAACAGCGATCGTGTGAGACCCAACTCGCGTTATTTGTTCATGAGACCCAGAAAATATTAGATACAGGCTCCCAGGTAGATGCTATTTTTCTTGACTTCCGGAAGGCGTTCGATACAGTTCCGCACTGTCGCCTGATAAACAAAGTAAGAGCCTACGGAATATCAGACCAGCTGTGTGGCTGGATTGAAGAGTTTTTAGCAAACAGAACACAGCATGTTGTTATCAATGGAGAGACATCTACAGACGTTAAAATAACCTCTGGCGTGCCACAGGGGAGTGTTATGGGACCATTGCTTTTCACAATATATATAAATGACCTAGTAGATAGTGTCGGAAGTTCCATGTGGCTTTTCGCGGATGATGCTGTACTATACAGAGAAGTTGCAGCATTAGAAAATTGTAGCGAAATGCAGGAAGATCTGCAGCGGATAGGCACTTGGTGCAGGGAGTGGCAACTGTCCCTTAACATAGACAAATGTAATGTATTGCGAATACATAGAAAGAAGGATCCTTTATTGTATGATTATATGATAGCGGAACAAACACTGGTAGCAGTTACTTCTGTAAAATATCTGGGAGTATGCGTGCGGAACGATTTGAAGTGGAATGATCATATAAAATTAATTGTTGGTAAGGCGGGTGCCAAGTTGAGATTCATTGGGAGAGTGCTTAGAAAATGTAGTCCATCAACAAAGGAGGTGGCTTACAAAACACTCGTTCGAACTATACTTGAGTATTGCTCATCAGTGTGGGATCCGTACCAGATCGGGTTGACGGAGGAGATAGAGAAGATCCAAAGAAGAGCGGCGCGTTTCGTCACAGGGTTATTTGGTAACCGTGACAGCGTTACGGAGATGTTTAGCAAACTCAAGTGGCAGACTCTGGAAGAGAGGCGCTCTGCATCGCGGTGTAGCTTGCTCGCTAGGTTTCGAGAGGGTGCGTTTCTGGATGAGGTATCGAGTATATTGCTTCCCCCTACTTATACCTCCCGAGGAGATCACGAATGTAAAATTAGAGAGATTAGAGCGCGCACGGAGGCTTTCAGACAGTCGTTCTTCCCGCGAACCATACGCGACTGGAACAGGAAAGGGAGGTAATGACAGTGGCACGTAAAGTGCCCTCCGCCACACACCGTTGGGTGGCTTGCGGAGTATGAATGTAGATGTAGATGTAGATGCAGAATCATTGATGTACGCGCGGCCCTGGTGGTTTTGATGGAGACTCAGTAGCCCAGCAGAGCCGTGGATGACTTAAGACCAAGGTCCGTATGCGCTGGTAATGACTACACGCCCCCAAAGCCTTTGCTTGTCAATAACTCTTGTTGCACTTGAAGTCAGCTGCAGAAAGAACTTGGAACAAACAGTCTAAATTTACTAAATGTTCAGCAGGCGTGCGACCTACGACCACAATGTCGTCTACATAGTTTGTGGAAGATGGGACTTTCGCTGTTAACTGTTCAAGGAACCGTTGAAAAACTGTAGGAGCTGAAGCACTTCTAAATGGTAGTCTTTGAAACTGGAAAAATCATAAAACGTTGTTTATCACAAAGTATTGCTTGGATTGTACGTCCAGCGGTAACTGTATATATCCCTTTCGCAAAATCTCTGAAGAGTATCTGCCCTGTCTCACTCTGTCCATCAAATCCTTACGAATGGCCGCACGGGATTAGCCGAGCGGTCTGTGGCGCTGCAGTCATGGACGGTGCGGTTGGTCCCGGCGGAGGTTCGAGTCCTCCCTCGGGCATGGGTGTGTCTGTTTGTCCTTAGGATAATTTAGGGTAAGTAGTGTGTAAGCTTAGGGACTGATGACCTTAGCAGTTAAGTCCCATAAGATGTCACACACATTTGACCATTTTGAGCCTTACGAATGTGGAAGAGGAAAAGAACCACTACAGCTTGTGGGTTTGCTGTTGTCTTAAAGTCGGCACACAGATATAAACTACCTGCAAGCTTCTTCGGAATGACCAAGGATGATACCCACCGACTTGTAGAAACCGGTTGGATAACCCCTTTGTGTTGCCATCTTTGTAGCTCCTGAGCAACTTGCTCATGTAATGCATGGGGAACAGGTTGTGCGCGAAAAACTTGGCGGCTGTTCATTGTCTTTCACAGTTAAGTGAGCTTCCTATTCCTGGTTCTAAAAGTTTCTTCGTACTAAACAAGTCGGGAACGTTAGTGTGAGGCACAGGAACAGTGATTTGTATCACATTATTTTCAGTGAACAAACTGAACGAATCAAATAAATGTAACCCAGAATATTTGCACTGTTTTTGGAGTTGGGTACATGAACACTTTGTCACTTCCTGAAAAGTAGTTGGAAACTTATATACCCCATGGACTAGCATTTCTTGTCCGATGTAGGAAGATAAAACAGTAGTAGATTGCTTTAGCCGATGTCGGCATGAGTGTCTTTATTTATTCATGGAAACCGAAACACCAGTGTCCAACTATAGCTCAGTTGGCTTTTGCTCCACTTTTAAACGAACAAAATGTTTGTCCGCTTGCTGGCGTATCGCAGAGTAGGATTTCCTCAGTGCGGAAGTATTTGGTTCAGCGAGCGCCTGAGTTAGTGGCATGTCCTGTACTGTGTACGCCTGTTGATAACACAGCTGCTGTCGCCGTGCGCTTGCAAGACGGCGGCTATCGCCATTGCCCTGCCTCACTCCTAAACAAATAATTTAAATGTGACCTTCACGTCCACACTGAAAGCAACTAGCATTACGGCACGGACAGTCCTTCCGATAATGCCTTGAAATACGCTGAGGACACGATTATCTCCCAGAGTTTTGTAACGCACTCCGTGTACTGTGAGACAAAGTTCGTACTTCTACTATTCTTACTTTTTTTTAGTGTACGTCTGAGCACTATTCTAAATTACTTGAAAACTATTCCGTACGTGAGACTGACTGTCTGCTGCACTACGAACAAACGAAATACATGGAGCCTCAAACTCAACCTTCACTGAGGTTCCCCTATAGATGGAACTGTTTTTAAAGCGAGGTCTGTCATTTTTAGAAGTGCAGCGCAAATGCACGCATCAGATACATTCTGCGTAATGGCATCACGTAACATTACTTCACTACTGTTAATTTTACACGAACATTAAAACTTGCAATGCCTGGTGAGACCTCAGAGTTCGGCTATCCACTGTTCGACGATCTGAGCAGCTGCTTCTTCAGACGCAACTTTGTCACAATGCTGTCGTACTTGTTTTCTAGAAGAGTGTCGGCGCACAACGTAACACACACCCCGCAAATTTTGGGATCAATGAAAGACAAAAAGTACTCATACCCTTTGTTTTGTAGGCATTGAAGTGTGCCTCTGACTGCACCCTGTAGTTCGACCACTCTTCGTCTTTGCTGCGGTATGGGCGAGGGTTTGGAGCAGCTCCGGCGGCAGTGCTACCTGTTTGTTGAATAGTGACGTTCAAATGGCTCTGAGCACTATGGGACTTAACATCTATGGTCAGCAGTCCCCTAGAACTTAGAACTACTTAAACCTAACTAACCTAAGGATAACACACAATACCCAGTCATCACGAGGCAGAGAAAATCCCTGACCCCAATAGTGACGTCAATGGGCTGACAGTGAGCAACAGGCGTTCTGTCTGCTTCTCCTGAAACTGTGCAAGTTAGGTTAGAGACATTTCCTGTGGCGGCTCAGGTGCTTTGAAATATTCTAGGACACGACAGATTAGAAGCAGAGCAACAAAACTCAGAAAAAAACGTGTTCAACAGGCAGGGAGGTGGTGTGAATTAGGAGCCAGTTAAAACCCATTCTAGTAGCCATTTGTTGTGACCAGGTAAAACCACTTCCGTCTGCCCACAACTGAAGGTTCTTTGATAGTTGGTAAGATGGCACATCACACCAGCAGAACACATGAAATATTAGTTCACTTCATTACATAAACGAATAAAAGATTTACTTAACTCTGACACACTTCTTTGTCAAAGGAATATTGGATAATTTACAACTGTCACGGAAACGGCCGGAGTGGCCGAGCGGTTCTAGGCGCTTCTCCGTTCTTCCATAATCCGAGTCTGTGGTCCAACTCTAATGACATCTTTGTCGACGGGACGTTAAACACTAATCTCCTCCTCCCCCAGTATTCGCTATAACCAGATGAAATATATTACAGAACACAATTAGTCTTTCTCCTCTCTTATGTAGTACCAAGCCCCTAGCCTCCGTAATCATTTCTTCTACTTCCCCTATGACCACATTCCTATTTCCCAAGACTATTAATATCCCTTTACGTACTGAAATTCTCTATCCATGTACAACATTATGACCAACGACCCCGCTATCGATATAAATCCGCCCAAGCGATAGCGAAGTCACCTGCCGAGGAATTGCTGCCAGTTGAACACACACACGGCGTTTGTAGTACCAGTGAGCGTGCTGTTCGTGTGTAGAATGGGTAAGGATCGCGATAAATATGAGTCTGACCGTGGGCAAGTTGTGATAGTCCGGAAGCTCGGCACGAGCATTTCGGAAACTGTGTGACTTGTCGGGTGTTCGAGGCTTGCTGTGGTAAGTGTCTTCAAAACGTGGCGAAACCAAGGTAAACCCACGTCCTGACGTCATGAGGTTGGGCGGCCACCCCTCATTAATGATGGCGGACCCTCATAGGCTGGGAAGACTGATAAAAGAGTAAAGACGGCGAGCTGTAGTGGATTTAACATCAGATTTTAATGCTGGGCAAGGTGTGTCTGGATCCACAGGTCACCGAACTCTCGAATTGATGGGCTTCCGCAGCCGACGACCCATGCATGTGCTAATGTTAACACAGCGACAACTACGACTAAATGGGCACATGACCATCGACACTGGACGTTGGCCCAGTGGCAAAGCGTTGTATGGCCTGGTGAACCCCGATACCTTCTTCATCATGCCGATGGGAGGGCGCGAATTCGTCGTCTTCCAGGAGAACAACTCCACACATGTATTGCGGAACTGAGACAAGGTGGCGGCGGTTCCACTATGCCCTGGGAAACATTCACATGAACCTCCATCGGTCCAGTGGAGCTCACGCAAAGCACGGACGGCCAAGGAGCATCGTACACTGGTTGCAGGCCAATAACCCCCTTCATGACGATCATGTTTCCCAAAGGCAGTGGCATTTCTTAACAAGATAATGCGCTATGTCACAACACCAGGAATGTAATAGAGTGGGCACAGTGGCGACTTCCAATGGATGTGCTGGCCCCCCAACCTGGCAGATCTGAGCCCGATCGAACACATCTAGGAAGTGACTGAACGTGGCGTCAGAGCTCATCCCCACCACCGGACTTAATGGGAGTTAAGTCCCCCCAGCGGCCTACCAAAACCGAGCGAGGTGCTGCAGTGTTTATCACACTGGACTCGCATTCGGAAGAACGGCGGTTCAAATCCACGACCGGCCATCCACATTTAGGTTTTCAGTGATTTCCGTAAATCACTTCAGGCAAATGCAGGGATGGTTCCTTTGAAACGGCACGGCCGGCTTCCTTCCCCATCCTTCCCTAATCCAATGGGACCGATGACCTTGCTGTGTGGTCCCCTCCCCCAAACCAAGCAACCAACCGTCCTACCAAGGCCTCATTGCTCCCATGCCAGAATGCATCGCCGCTGTTAATTGTGCCAAAGGTGGACATACCGGCTATTAGGTAGGTTGTCATAATTGAAACCCCCGCCTTCGGTCTTATTTCTCTATTCATTTGTCTACTTTTATTCTTTGATTATCATGGCAGGCTACGAGAGCGATTACTTTGTTTTGAATTATATTTTCTTGGCCCTGCTTTCGTAAAAAACAGTAGGCACGTATCTATGTTAGTGACGAACCTTCTTTGACTGCTTACTATGCCAATAAATGGAAGGAAATTTGGCCTACCTGATAATAATTTAATCTACACTCGACTGAAATTGTTCCCCGGTACCAACACGTACCCACGGATATTATTAAAACACGCAACGGATAACACAAGAATAGGTAATTGGGTGCTGTCAGAGAAAGTTATATGTTTTCCTTTGGCTAGAATTTTCACATGGATTTGAATTAGGATTTCGTGAACCTGCGATCCTTACCTCCTTAATAATCGTCATATTATTCAAATGCTTACAAAAAGGGAATCTCTTTACGGAATGGCTTTTGAAATGATGTAGGCGAAAGGGAATTGCTACTGTTTTAAAAGGACGTTTATTCCATCAGTAAACACAGTTAAGCGATCGACAAAGAAGTTGAATCGCATGGTCTTTGGAGGTTCAAAATGTTTCTATACATTTTTACACTAAACCAGTTGAAATTATATTGATTTGTTGGCTTTATCTAACACGTTTCTGTGTGGACAGGGGTGTATCTTAAGCTAACTATCACATGCAATGGCGAGAGAGGAACAGAGAGGCAACGTCTACAAAAGCTACGTAAGAGAAAAGCGTACAGAACCTTTCGTGGTTTAGGCAATGAGCAGGCACCTGCGCCGGCATTTGACATGCGTGAAGCGCCTATGAAAAATGTTATTGTGATGAGCGTCTTTAAACGCAAATGGTTACAGATGAGTACTAAAAATCAGCACCGTTTTCAAGATATGAATCCATTGTAACCATGGGTGAAGTTTCTTCGAACATCGGTTTTAAGCTGGCTAAGTTTCACAATGTCTGCCGTGAAGCCGCGGAATAGATTAAAATTATTTTAAAAGGATACAAAGGCCCAGTTTCGAAGTATCTATAGTTGTGTGAGGCACAGCTGCATTCGTTACAACGCTCTCGAACGACCTCATTCTACTTAAAGAAATGCATCGTCAGGCGGTAAATACGAAAATTTAGAACCCAATAATACAAGAACCGAACAAGCTATTGGATGTAAGAAGGGCTCAAGTTACAATCTGGAAGCCAGGTGGTCTTGCCTTGTTCCACATAGTTAAGTCCCTATTCTAATCAGAAGAGTCAATAAAAATCATGATCTCTGTTTTAATAACTCACTAACAATTACACGTGAAAACAAATGGTTAAACTTAGTTACGAACTAAAACATTCAAACACGTTTGTCCAATATTCGACACAGCCATTCTGAAGGAACGTCTGATGGCTTGCCCGTCTTCTTGCAAACTCAACAACTAACGGCCGCGCGGGACCCTCTCCGAGCAACAGGAGTGGTGCGGGAAGCCGATGACTAACCTCTGCTTGCAAAAATTTTTACTAGCATCCCTGTTCCTACTCTTTGCCTACCTCCGGCAGAATATAAGTTGGTAGAAGATTCAGAAACACACTACGACTCTTTGGCTTGTCTGCTACTTCATTCATAACATTCGTAATTGACCACAAACTTTAAGGAAGGACCGAAATGGAAAAAGGTCACAAGACTTTCTCAATATAAAAATAAACAGATTTGACTCTTAACCGTTTCCGATCCATTTGGAAGTGGGGTAGAAACCACAGCACGGGTCATTGAACACACAAAACGATTAATTTACAGTCGTGTTGAAATAGCAGTTAAAAGTGTAAATCATGAACAAGTATGGATGTGCTGCTTTTTAAATTATGGTATGGAATCTGTTGCGAGGTTCCTCAGTGTTGTGGCTGATCAGTGAATACTTGCTCTATCTCTTTTATCTTCTGCTTGCGACATCGGCATGTATACTTGAGCTATTATTTGCTGTGTCGGTTTGCTGTCGATTCCGATGAGAGCAAACCAATCACTTAACTGTTAAAGTTAAATCACTCTCTGCCCTACCCTTCTATTCATAACCAATCCTTCTCCTGTTATACCATTTTCTGCTCCTCTTGATATTTCGCTATACCCTGACAGAAATCCTTGACTTTTTCCCATTTTACTCCACTAACCTCCATTATGAACATCATCAAAAGCAAAACGAGGATAATGGAATATAGTCAAATTAAATCGGGTGATGCTGAGGGGATTAGATTAGGAAATGAGACACTTAAAGTAGTAAAGGAGTTTTGCTATTTAGGGAGTAAAATAACTGATGATGGTCGAAGTAGAGAGGATATAAAATGTAGACTGGCAATGGCAAGGAAATCGTTTCTGAAGAAGAGAAATTTGTTAACATCGAGTATAGATTTAAGTGTCAGGAAGTCGTTTCTGAAAGTTCAAAAAAATGGCTCTGAGCACTATGGGACTCAACTGCTGTGGTCATAAGTCCCCTAGAACTTAGAACTACTTAAACCTAACTAACCTAAGAACAGCACACAACACCCAGCCATCACGAGGCAGAGAAAATCCCTGACCCCGCCGGGAATCGAACCCGGGAACCCGGGCGTGGGAAGCGAGAACGCTACCGCACGACCACGAGATGCGGGCAGTTTCTGAAAGTATTTGTATGGAGTGTAGCCATGTATGGAAGTGAAACATGGACGATAACCAGTTTGGACAAGAAGAGAATAGAAGCTTTCGAAATGTGGTGCTACAGAAGAATGCTGAAGATAAGGTGGGTAGATCACGTAATTAATGAGGAGGTATTGAATAGGATTGGGGAGAAGAGAAGTTTGTGGCACAACTTGACTAGAAGAAGGGATCGGTTGGTAGGACATGTTTTGAGGCATCAAGGGATCACAAATTTAGCATTGGAGGGCAGTGTGGAGGGTAAAAATCGTAGAGGGAGACCAAGAGATCAATACACTAAGCAGATTCAGAAGGATGTAGGTTGCAGTAGGTACTGGGAGATGAAGAAGCTTGCACAGGATAGAGTAGCATGGAGAGCTGCATCAAACCAGTCTCAGGACTGAAGACCACAACAACAACAACCTCCATTATATTTAAATTGAGCCACAGCATTTCCACTCAGATTTTATAGCTTCCCTACCACGTTAAAACTTCTGACATTCGACGCCCCGACTTGAACATCGCCCTTTCGTTGGTTGTTGAATCCTTTTCTCATGGTCACCTCTCAAGGCAGCCCCCTACCGGAGATTCGAATGGGGGACTAGTCCGGAATCTTTTGCCTAAGGAAAAATCATCTTTAGACTTTTTCAATTGCTGGCCACAAAAAAAAAAAAAAAAGGTTCAAATGGCTCTGAGCACTATGGGACTCAACTGCTGAGGTCATTAGTCCCCTAGAACTTATAACTAGTTAAACCTAACTAACCTAAGGACATCACAAACATCCATGCCCGAGGCAGGATTCGAACCTGCGACCGTAGCGGTCCTGCGGTTCCAGACTGCAGCGCCTTTAACCGCACGGCCACTTCGGCCGGCCGCTGGCCACATGTCTTGTGGGTACACATTATGTGTCTTTAATTCAGTGCTTTCCATTGCCTTCTGGGTCGTCACACCGTTCATTATTGGTTATCATTATGCCCTTTCGGAGCAGTTTCCCAACCCAAAGGCAAGAGAGTCTTCTGAACCTCTGTCCGCTCCTCCGACTTCTTTGACAAGGCCCTTGGCAGAGGGTGACTTTTTATGCTGAAAATTTTCGGCCGCCATTGTAATGGTAGTTAAGGAAAACGTAATTAGTGATTTGAGATAAATTCACAATACATATTTTTCCGAATTTTCATAGCCATGCTGAGAGTTGTAAACGTGCAGTGAGGTATGAAACTGACTGGCGTGAGGTTTATTTTTCTAAAAGGGGTTAATTCGCGTAAAGGTAACTAGGGTAATTCACAAAAAGTTAGTGATTTGAGAAAAAATGAAGCGAAGAGTGGGAAGTGGATAAATGAGGTATCAAATTGACCAGTGTGAGGTGTAGTTTCGCAAAAACATATTTACTTGAAACTTCTTGCTAGAATAAAACTGTGTGCCAGAACAGGAGCCGAACATTTAGGGGGCACCTCCGACTGAGCTATCTAAGCACAACTCAGGACCCGATCTCACAGTTATGCATTTACCGGAACCTCATCGCATACCTTCCAAGACTTGGCAGGAAGTCTGCATATCTTGCGGAACTAGCACTCCTGGAGGAAGGGATATAAGTTTGGAAGGTAGAAAGGTAGAAGATGAGGTAATGACGGAAGATAAGCTGTGGGGATCGGATCGAGAGTCATGCTTGGATACTCAGAAGAGGCGAGCACGGTAGCTCAGCGTGTTCTGTCAGGGTACTGTCCACCCTGCGTAATAATCTTAAAAATCTGAGTGAAGTTCCCATAGAAGGAATCTGAAAGACGTCAGGAACACCCGCATACAACCACTGACGAACTAAGGACGAAGAAACAGATCAATAGAAAGAAGACAAAAAAAAAATCCATGGAGCACTTCTCTGCGAAAGACATAGGTCCCAGGTTGGACTACCTGTCCACATACAGTTTTAAGTAGAATTGGGTTAATGCGCCAGAAGCTTTCTGATCAGTGCACACTGTGCTGCAGAGTAAAAATATATGCTGGAAAGGATTTAATTGCTTGAAAGCAATCAGCATAATGAAGAAAAAATCTACGAGCCAAATATCCTTTAGTATTCTTTAAAATACTAATATAACCTTGTTTTTCAATTCTCCACAGAAAACTCCTTTGATTTCTCTTGATCTGTATTCTATTAATAATTGAATCCGATCGATATTGAAATATACTTCATGCTTTCTGAAAAAAACATGAAAATGAAAAGATAAAAAAGGAAAAAATGGTTTTGTGGAACGATTTACTTAGAAGTAAGAAATGAAATAGATTAGAGAAACATTTGACTCGCCTTTGTGTGATATTCGAAATCATGTGCACCAAATGCGGTGCCGATTGAGGATTTAAAGCTCAATGTTCAGCTTAAGGTTTTAAAGAGTTGCAGATGATATTTTTGGTGGATTACGTAGACCATGCAGTCTGCTGTTGTATGGCCTTGACATATGTCTATCATCTACGACGGAAGGTGTAAAAATGTTTCAACAGTTTTTCATTTTCAAATATTTCTGATGGGGAATCGCTCAGATATCAGGAAAAGGAATGTGTGTGGCAAAAAAAGTAATGTATCCCTTACAAGTTCTGTCGACAATGTTGTTTTTGCTCAGTCACTTTTCTCTTTAGAGAAAACGAATATAAAAAAATAACATAAATCGGATCCGCAAATCAGTGTCAGTTACAATAGCATAGCGCACACTACTTGGTGGTCTTTCAACGTAACTAACGTATTAACGCTCCAGCCGCCAGGTTCTCTATTTATGGTTTTAAATTCTTGATTCCGCAAAGCAATGTCAACCACAATTTTTCTTCAATGTTCGGAACGTTCTGCATGATCTGAAGCATTATTCAAAGGCGCGTTAAATGTTTCCCTAGTATTTATCATTTCACAAAATATTTGACTGTCTTTTTTTTAATTTTTTTCAGCCTTGCTTCCCTTATCAAGCATGACGTCAGAACTGATTCCTAGGCCCTTTTACCTTTCCGAAATCCAAAGTGATTGTCGTTCAACAGGTCCTCTTTTTTTCTTTTACATTGTCCAATGTATTATTCTTGTGAGTTCATTGCATGCTTGAGCTGTTAAGCAGATTGTACTATAGTTCTTTCACTTATCTACCGTTAATATCTTCTGGATTGTGTGAATTATTAGGTTCAGTGTGGACTGTGCTTATTATTATCGTATGAAGAGAAAGTTGGTAGAAATGCTAATGCGCTAATGCGGAACCGATTTATACAGGAAATAAAATTATTTCCAATTTAGGCCACCGGGTGCTAATCGGACTCTGTACAGCATGTCGTCGACGCCTCGGGTGCTTATACTGAACAATTGTGTAAGCGGTGGTGAATGATAAAATCAAAATTATGCCTCTCACACTAGTTTGACATTTTCCGCCCACGCCTCATTCCTAATCCATTGCATTATGAAAAAATTTCTGTACCTTTCTCTTTTATTCATAGTGACAAATTTAGATCTGGTGGCCAAACATGAAACAAATTTTTTTCCCAGCTTTAATCGGCTTCGCATAAAAGCATTAGAATATTTACAAAGTTTCGCTGTCATATGAGTATTGCAGCCTACACTGGACCTGAGTGAGTGGCTGCATTTTAACTACAATCACCCAGTAAAATCTAGACAAAAACTTTAATTCTAACTTGGTTACCACAGCCCCCAATGACTTCTGAAGTTCAGAAGGAATGTTATCCATCTGTTGATCACTAATCTTTCAAAGCTCTGTTGAACTCTGACACTAATATTGTGTCCCCCGCGTGTTCCTTATTGACCCCTATTTGTCCGTGAATCACGTCATCAGAAAAGTCTTCCCCCTCATAGAAGCCTTGTGTGTACTTCTTCCACATATCCATTCTCTCCCCTAGTTGAACAGTGTAATTGCTGTTGATCTTCTAAATGGACACATTTACTTTCAGTTGCATGTGCAGTTAATTTGAAGACTGTTTCTTTTTAGATTTCTTCACCTATTTCCAGCAGCCATTTTCCCTTGGCTTTCTTGACTTCCTACTTTCTTACTTCCTGAACAACTCGTACTGCAATATTCCTGTCCTTTCCTGGATATTTCTGTATTCCCTTCTCTCGTCTAACACTAATGTATTTCCTGGGATTTTCACCGTTAACAGTCTACATCTACATCTACATTCATTCTCCGCAAGCCACCCAACGGTGTGTGGCGGAGGGCACTTTACGTGCCACTGTCATTACCTCCCTTTCCTGTTCCAGTCGCGTATGGTTCGCGGGAAGAACGACTGTCTGAAAGCCTCCGTGCGCGCTCTAATCTCTCTAATTTTACATTCGTGATCTCCTCGGGAGGTATAAGTAGGGGGAAGCAATATACTCGATACCTCATCCAGAAACGCACCCTCTCGAAACCTGGCGAGCAAGCTACACCGCGATGCAGAGCGCCTCTCTTCCAGAGTCTGCCACTTGAGTTTATTAAACATCTCCGTAACGCTATCACGGTTACCAAATAACCCTGTGACGAAACGCGCCGCTCTTCTTTGGATCTTCTCTATCTCCTCCGTCAACCCGATCTGGTACGGATCCCACACTGATGAGCAATACTCAAGTATAGGTCGAACGAGTGTTTTGTAAGCCACCTCCTTTGTTGCTGGACTACATTTTCTAAGCACTCTCCCAATGAATCTCAACCTGGTACCCGCCTTACCAACAATTAATTTTATATGATCATTCCACTTCAAATCGTTCCGCACGCATACTCCCAGATATTTTACAGAAGTAACTTCTACCAGTGTTTGTTCCGCTATCATATAATCATACAATAAAGGATCCTTCTTTCTATGTATTCGCAATACATTACATTTGTCTATGTTAAGGGACAGTTGCCACTCCCTGCACCAAGTGCCTATCCGCTGCAGATCTTCCTGCATTTCGCTACAATTTTCTAATGCAGCAACTTCTCTGTATACTATAGCATCATCCGCGAAAAGCCGCATGGAACTTCCGACACTATCTACTAGGTCATTTATATATATTGTGAAAAGCAATGGTCCCATAACACTCCCCTGTGGCACGCCAGAGGTTACCTTAACGTCTGTAGACGTCTCTCCATTGATAACAACATGCTGTGTTCTGTTTGCTAAAATATCTTCAATCCAGTCACACAGCTGGTCTGATATTCCGTAGGCTCTTACTTTGTTTATCAGGCGACAGTGCGGAACTGTATCGAACGCCTTCCGGAAGTCAAGAAAAATAGCATCTACCTGGGAGCCTTTATCTAATATTTTCTGGGTCTCATGAACAAATAACGCGAGTTGGGTCTCACACGATCGCTGTTTCCGGAATCCATGTTGATTCCTACATAGTAGATTCTGGGTTTCCAAAAACGACATGATACTCGAGCAAAAAACATGTTCTAAAATTCTACAACAGATCGACGTCAGAGATATAGGTCTATAGTTTTGCGCATCTGCTCGACGACCCTTCTTGAAGACTGGGACTACCTGTGCTCTTTTCCAATCATTTGGAACCCTCCGTTCCTCTAGAGACTTGCGGTACACGGCTGTTAGAAGGGGGGCAAGTTCTTTCGCGTACTCTGTGTAGAATCGAATTGGTATCCCGTCAGGTCCAGTGGACTTTCCTCTGTTGAGTGATTACAGTTGCTTTTCTATTCCTTGGACACTTATTTCGATAAGAAAAAGATAAGAAAAAGAAAGGGTAGAAAAAACTCCACGAATTTTATGGAGTGATCTTGTCTATAAACTTGTTTGATTAGATGCAGCTTCCTAGTAGCATGTGACAAGCTATTTTAACTGGATGATGGCATCGGACAGCCGAAACGTAGCATTGGTGCCTAATTGTCCGTTGGTCGCTAGTCTGTCAGCAGCAAGCCAGTTGTACTCGACATTACTGAGGTTACTTTAGCTAGATTACTAATCACTCGAGTCAACTCAGCACTTACTGAATCACTGTGGCACAGTTGCGAATGTGTGGAATAATTCATTGCCTGTTGGTCTGTTGAGGATACAGATATCTAGTGAGAATTAACTATCAATTATGCAAGGTCCGCCAAATGTTTCCAGTATCACTGACGAAAAGACAGTCTTTATACAGTTCTGTTTACATCCTATTGAAAAATACTCATAAACAGTTCTGAGGCGTCGATTGCTGGAATTGTCCTTTTTTACGTAATCGTAAATTACCACCAATAAAAATCCATATGTAATACGATAAAACTTTCTAGACAACACCCTTTAATGCCCGGCAATATCCCTGTGCCCGTATATTCTGTTTAACTTTCGGTAGTACAAAGCTAGCTACGAGGACACTGGCTTCTGTTGTTCCTGTTGACGACGATATGACCTGTCCATACGTTGAAGGCAAGACATAAACAGGTCAGAGAATTGCTGTCCAGCAGTAAGGCAGATTTAAAATGCCTCTGTTAACCTGGAGTGAATTTCAGTACAGTCCTCCGCCATCATCGCTTACTATTCTTTCATCAATAACCCTGATGTTGACGAGTCATTGAAAGATAACCCACCTGCTTTATTAGTAACCTCAATGACTGCAACTATATTTGTAATCTCGTTCTTTTCCAGTTAGTATGCGTACGTCGCTCTGATAGCCAATGCTTCCATAAGAATCCGTAGAAGACACGTGTATGCCACCTTCATAACACGTCAGCTATGTGAGCTGTCCGATTATCGATATGTGTCAGCAAATGTAGATTCAGGACAAATGCAACCTCTAGTTTGTACCACACTTGTCATATTAAATAATAACAACGTAAGCCGGCCGCGGTGGCCGTGCGGTTCTAGGCGCTTCAGTCCGGAACCGCGGAACTGCTACGGTCGCAGGTTCGCATCCTGCTTCGGGCATGGATGTGTGTGATGTCCTTAGGTTAGTTAGGTTTAAGTAGTTCTAGGGGACTTATGACCTAAGATGTTGAGTCCCATAGTGCTCAGAGCCAATAACTACGTAACACATTTTTAGGATGGCGGTGTCGCAATTCCTGCCAGACTATATCGTAGAAATTAACGATCTCTTAATTAATTTATTTATTTATTAGCCTCACTCAGTCGAACAAAACAGCCAATATATTTAACAGTTATTGAAGTAATAAGCATAAAATATAATATAATAGCGGATGAATACTAGATATACATTAAAGTATATGTTACAATATGCTGTTGCATGGACAGCATGATCATTTATTTTCGTGGTTTGAGTTTAGAATAACATGGGATCACTTCGTAACTTATAAAACAATCTTTGCCTAAGACAGATAAGAAGCTAAAAATTAGAAAAACATTATTCTTATGCTACTTCAAATAAAAACAATTTGGATTGCGAAGGTGTTAACTTCACAAAAACTAGATTACAAATATAGTTGTAGTCATTGACGTTATCATTAAATTAGGAGGGTTGTCTTTCAGTGGCTCGTCAAAATCACTGTTAATGATGATAGAATAATAAGCGAGAATGGTAAACGACTGTACTGAGATTCACTCTGTGTTATTAGGTGGATTATAGAATCAGACTTACTGCTCATCAGCAACTCTCTGACGTGTTCTTGTCTTGCCTTCAACACATGGATTGGTCATATCATTATCAACAGGAACTACAGAAGCCAGTGTTCTCGTGAATAACTTTGTGCTACCGAAGAATACATGGGCACCAGGACACTGCCATTATTCATAACGACCTTCCACCTTTAGGGGCGTCATCACGTTGTGCAAATTTAGCTAGATATGTAACCCATCTGTCATAAGGTCATATAAGGTGGATAATGGACACAAAAGTAACTGGATACGACGAACAGGTTACATCCAGCTACTTTTAGGCAATGTGAGGATATCTCAAAATGGTGAAGCGTGTTCTTGATATAAAAATTAATTCACAAACAAGGTAGTTTATATTCAGAAATAATTCGAAACCGGTTGCCGTAGCACCCTGCCACAATGGAATGGAAAAAAAAATTATGCAATAAAACAAATGACGTCATGTGGAATACAACTCCTAGATTCCCATATTCCTTCCACAACTTCTCTTGCTCTCCCATGTAGTTATTTTCATGCCAAAATAATGCGTTTGAGGTCGACACTTAGATGGCGGAAATATAGATCATACATAAACTTTAGCCCACGGAGAAGACTCATATAACAGCTTTGTACAAGGTGCATTTAATGTATCTATGCACTGACTACTTTACGCATTGCTTACTGCTATTTCTCTGAGAGTTTCTAACATCTTGATCCATTTTACAATGGCGAACGCTTTTCCTAGATCGACAGATCCTATAGCGTGTTTTGATCATTACGAAGTCTTGCTTCCATTACGAAGCGCAACCCCACAATTGCCTATCTGGCACCTTTATATTTCCTAAAGCCAAACTGCTCGTCGTGTAGGAGATCCTCGATTTTGTTTCCCATGCTTCTGTAAATTATTATTGTCAGTAGCTTGTATGTATGCGCCGTGGAGCTGACTGTGCGATAGTTCTCGCAGTTACCTGTCCTTTCTCTCTTCGGAATTGTGTGGATGATATTTTTCCGGTAGTCTAATGGTACATCACCAGTTCATAGATTCTAGTTTGGTTGACATTTTCCCCAACGATTTTAGAAATTGCAATGGCATTTTATCTACCCCTTCTGCCGTATTCGACCTTAAGTATTCCAAAGCTCTTTTAAATTCTGACTCTAATACTGGCTCCACTATGTCTTCCTTATCGATTTCAGTTTCTTATTCTGTCACGTCTTGAGACAAGTAATTCCTCTCACAAAGGACTGGACGCCCACTGAAAATGAAACCAGCAGAATATTACGTAAGGAGAAGTTATTTAAGTGCCTAGCGTCTTTAAAGTCAGTGTTCACTGCACGAATTTTGCAGTTTCTTTAGAAAGAGTTAATACTATTAACTACAAATTTCATGGTGGATTATGTGTACAGGACCGACAGAGCAACGGCTGAGAGATACCTAAATAAAGACCTACTTGAAGTGTGGGAACTGACGTGTCAGATCAGTCCACGTGCCCTTTCAGAGAGCAAATTATTCTTGGGGAATGCGTAGAGTTACCCAGAATACAACACCATACGGGACAAAATTGTGAAACTAAGCAAAATAGACAATGTCTTTCAAAAATGTGTAACTTCCTGAGTATTTTTACATTCGTGGGGTTTTCAAAAACTAACACCTCTTTTAGTTTCGTATTTAACAACTTATTCAAATACCCAAAGAATCCACGTTAACAACCTTTGACACACCGAACCTCTGCACCAACATACCAATTGAAGAGTGTCTTGCTATAATATACAATAATTTGTTAACTCATTGTAAATTAAGTCATGAAAAAATCGTTGATCAGATCGAGCTGCTTGAATTATCATCGTCTTACAATTATCACCAATCTAATAAAAGAATTTATCTCCAAAATGAGGGATTGGCCATCAGTACCATCCTGGCTGGAGACATGTCAGACATGTTTATCAACAACTTAGGAAATAACTTTTTTTCGTCTGAATGGTGATTTCCTATATTCCTGAAATGCTGCGAAGATAACATTATCGTGCTGGTAGAGGGTAGTGAAGTAGATGTTCTGAATTATATAACAACTATGAATAGAGTGCTTAAGAATACACAGTTTACATTAGAAATGGGAAAAGATAATGCCGTAAATTATTTGGATATCACCATTAAGAAACAGAATGGTAAGCATGTGTTCAGCATATTTCGGAAAGCGACAAATACTGATATAATTATTAACGATTTCTCGTGTCGTCCACTGCGTTATAAGACGGCTTATTTTAGTACAACGTTGTACAGAATGTTAAGGCCACTACTGGAAACCAAAAGTGTCGAACAGGAATTGCCAACATTAAAACGTATCGCTCTAACAAATGGCTACTTTCAGAGCTTAGTCAAAGATTATTTTGGCTAAATAAAAAAGTTAAGGAAAGATAACAAGGATAATACTACTTCATGTCAATGTAAAAAGCTGAACCCTAAATTAAAACACATTCCCGTTACATTTAGAGGGAAGTTATCGAACAAAGTTGAACGACACTTCAACTTGTAATTGCTGCATTTAAAAATTCCCTTTTAAGACACGAAACTGAGATGAGTGATGGCAAATATAATAGAATGGATGTTTGCAGATTAAACTTTGGCGAGTGCAGTGGTTTTTATGTGGGACAGACGAATACGTTTCTTTTTATCACGAAATTTAAGGAACACACTGGTAACTATAATAAAATCACTACAGGAGATTATTTCGGAGACAGGAAGCATAGCATTACTAATATTCGTCATAACGTGACAGTCATACATAATTTTTCCAAAGGTAAAAGATTAGATATCTTAGAAAACCTAGAAATTTATAGTTATCAGAAAACTCCGAATAATTTATTGGATAACCAACCGGAATCTAATGAGAAAGATTTGTTTACTATTTTTGGTAATCTTTTGTGATATGCTTTTACGAAATTTGTCTTGTCAAGATTATGTTTTTCTATAATTTCACGAATGATGCTGTCTTCTTATTTTAGATATTGATGCCCTTTCGATTATACGTTGGAACTGTAGAAAGCCCACAGTGGAAAGACATTGTGTTTCCTCTTGGTCTGACGATGTTCGTAGTAAACATTATGTTACAGCCTCACGTCACATACCATGTAGACACTGGGTGCCACGCTCTCAGGTTGTGACATTTCTGGTTACATTTTTGTTTTCTATTTATTTATTTACAAAATGTATAGAAATATTAAACATTACAACATGACGATTTTTGGGACTATGATATTCGTTCCGTTTGTCCCTGTGAGTCTCTTTCCCACAGACCTCGAGTCTGTACTAGTAGCTAAAACTCGAGGTACAAGTTGATAGCTTAACATAGTGTGAATTGAGTATAGCAAGCCACATGGCCCTGTTTGAGTAGCTGTTATGACAGTAACGACTTGGCTGGTATGAGTAGAATAAGTGGTTAGTATATTAGGTGGCAAGTTTATTTCTATTGAACTACATAGCAAGTTTCAGGATTACGCTATTTATTCCTGTGGTTTTGTAATCTGCGTCCTTCACACCCAGCACTCGAGCACCATGCTGGTCTCTAAACGTCGAGCTGCGTGTTGATAGCGTAAATATTGTGATTTGTATAAAACCAGCTACGTGATTTCATTGTGTGGTGACTGTACTTGTAATGATATGTTTGTGATGGTTATGAGTGGAACACAAGATGTTCCCCTTTATAGTTCCTTCATGTTGGTTTAACTACAATGAGGTACCGAACAACTGTGTATGGTTGTTGAGGCTTTATGCTGCCTGCATATTATGACATGTATATTTCAATGGTATTCGTTTTTATAATGCGAACATGCCATATGACTGGTTCACTACTTGTGTAATAAACGATATACTGAAGGTCAAAGATGCTACTCCAGGCGGGTGTAAAAATAAATGTGCGCAACGAAAAATAATAAACGCCAAAATGAAGATTAGGCCCTGTCTGACTACCCCCTAAAGCAGATTTTAGGATCTCTTAATGGGCCTTAACATACAAAATTACAATCTAAACATAAATGAATGATTAAGGCCACTAATACTACTAAATGATAAACGTTGTTCCTGCTTATACATTTACTGTAGAGTAAAAAAAAAAACTTTATATTACAAATTTTACATTTCCTAAGTAAAATTACTAATCAATTGCCCAATTCTGCTCCTTATTATGACTGCGCGATCTAATTTCAATAACGCTAAATGACTGACATCATCTACGTACCAAATACTAGAAGACACTACTTTCAAAGATGATTTACAGTGGTGTGCAACCTCGATAGAAATAAAGTAACGTGATCACAGCTGTTTAGCTTTTATAGCCCTAATAAGCCGAAGCAATTTGCAATATTACAGTATGTACTGCGACAGGTGCGTCGAAGTGATGGTTCTCGTACTTGTACAAAGTATGTGGATGGATGCTTGTAAGGTGCGAAATTATAGGCACCTTACGTAGGTTTTTTAGATGGTTTCAAATTTTATATAAATTAATTACAAATTATTATAACAAAATAAGTTAACGTTCTCTGATTTGGTTTATTTATTCTATGTCTGCACTGTAACATTCCTGGATCGCTGGTTTGTCATCATACTTTATATGATGCGACTGGTGGCTGGTTGGAATGCCAGTGATGTTTACTTGAAAATCTGAGTCTTCATACTGCTAATGTACGAACACTAGCTTTTATAATGAGTGCAGTGTGTACGTTGTTTTAGGTAATAGTCATTTTATGCTTGACTCGCTGATATACTATGGTTCTCTTGTTAATGAAGTATAGTTCGATAATATGACACGGTATAATACGCATTTGATTAAGATTCAGTGAACTGTACTGCAGAAGGTATATATATTCCATGGTATAGTATTGTGGATATTTACATCTCATCCCAATGTGATTGAATATGTTGGTCTGTGCTTCACAGATCTGGTGGTAGCAAATTAGTTTGGTGGAAATGGTCATCAGAATAAATGTTCTATAATAGCGAACTTGGCTGTTTGAAGGTGTACATCTGTTTCTACATTAATCTAAATAGCGCCCTAACTTGATGATGCCAAGTGTATATAAGGCATGTGACATAAGCTGGTTTAGAAAACTAGGTTTCAGTTGTCCTGAGTGTTCAGTTTCACCAAAAAAAAAAAAATAGATTTAACTTGCCGACTTCAGACAATAAGTGATTATTAAATATTTTACACAACTTTCAGCATCAGTCTCATGCAAGGCAGATGCAATTGTTGAGCACTCACATAATGCCTTGATATGTCACTCGCAATTTCTCATTTCATTTCAGTTGTGCTCTAAGAGCTTTCTTTTTTATCGGTATAATGCGTTATTGTAGCCTGCGTGATGACATTCCGTGCAAACAGCCTTTTGATGACATTCTCCTTCACTAAGGCATTTGCCGTATTGTGATGACAGGTCTAAATACGAGACTTTGAGAAATTATGCATTAAGATTATTGTAATAACGAACATGAATTATCATATGCAAACGAGCTTTAGTTTGACTCCGATAATAGTGAAACAAGTTGCTGTACCGAAGGAAGTGTTAGATGCTGTTATTTATCAGCACTTCACTTTAATTATTTGGGCCATCGTTCTTCATTGGGCCTGTCACCTTAATCACATTTTCATAGAAGACCATTCATATCCCTTAGCCGATGAAAAGAGGAATAAATATTCATAAGCGAACTTGGCGTCATGTAGCCTTTCCCTCTCCGCAGTGCAAGTCAATCGCGACTGAGCGTGTGATATGCGCTAGCAGTGAACGCAGCTGGCAGAGAGAGTCGACACCCCCGCCCTCTCCACGACACACACACACACACACACACACACACACACACACAGTGGGAGGGGCAGATTTTGATTTATGCTTGGTGCCGATCTGGAGCCAGTGGCTGCTCCCAGCGCTGTTATCATCATGGAGGGAGAAGTGTCTGTCAGTGCTGTCGGTTAGAGGCGTTAAGTTGCTCGGTAACGACACAAAGTCTACCACGTCCAACACACATAAGAAGTACTTTCTTAGACTTAGATGACATCGTACTGATCGTAAGAAGGAAGCTCAAAAGTGTTAAGATAAATTCAGGAACACAGAAATAGAAGTTACTCAGGAGTGAAACAAGCAGTAGGTGAAGGGAAGCTTAAGCGAAATGTCTACATGAAAAATGTGAACAAACAGAAAAAGAAATGATTGCCGGAAGGAATGACCAGAAGAGTCAAATCATTCTTCCATGAAAGTAAAAGCAATGGTGGTAATATTAAGAGAACAATGGGAAGTCCACTGTGAATGTAGAGGAGAGAGCGAATAGGTGAAAAGAGTACATTAAGAGCCTCTATGAAGGCAACGAGGGGAGATGACTTGTCTGATTATGTAATAGAAGAAAAAACAAGAGTCGATAGGGGAGAAGCAGGTGATCCAGTTTTACGATCAGAATTTAGAAGAGCTCTGGAAGACTTAAAATCAACTGAGGTAGAAAGGATAGATAACATTCCATCGGAATTTCTAAAAAATCAATGGGGAAGTGGAAGCAAAACGATTACCACATTTGTGTATACTATCTGACTTACAGAAAAACGTTACCCATAATTTCCGGCCGCGCGGAATGGCCGATTGGTTTGAGGCGCCATGTCACGGATTGCGCTGCCCCTCCCGCCAGAGGTTCGAATCCTCCCTTTGGAATGGGTGTGTGCGTTGTTCTTAGCATAACTTAGTTTAAGTAGTGTGTACGTCTAGGGATCGATGACCTCAGCAGTTTGGTCCCTTAGGAAATCACACACATTTGAAAATAAGTTCCAAGTTTGCAAGAGCCGAGAAGTGCGAGGATTATGGCCCTGTTAGCTTAACAGCACATGCATCCAAATTGCTGACCAGAATAATACACAAAAGAACTGAAAAGAAAATTAGTTTGTATTTAGGAAAGGTAAAGACATCAGAGCGGCAGTTCAGGCATTGAGGTTACTAATGGAAACACGACATCTTCATAGGATTTGTCGTTTTGGAAAAAGCATTCGACGGGGTAAAATGGCGCAAGATGTTCGAAATCCTGAGAAAAATAGGGGTAAGGTATAGAGAAAGACGGTAATGTACAATGAAGCGCCAAGGAAACTAGTATAGGCATGCGTATTTTTTTTTTCAAATACAGAAATATGTAAACAGGCATAATACGGCGCTGCGGTCGGCAACGCCTATATGAGACAGGTGTCTGGTGCAGTTTTTAGATCCGTTACTGTTGCTACAACAGCACTTTTCAAGATTTAAGTGAGTGTCATCGTGCTGTTATAGTCGGCGAACGAGCGATGGGACACAACATCTCCGAGGTAGCTATGAAGTGGGGATTTTCCCGTACGACCATTTCACGAGCGTACCGTGAATATTTGGAATCCGGTAAAACGTCAAATCTCTGCCATCGCTGCAGCTTGAAAAAGATCCTGCAAGAACGGGACCAACGACCACTGAAAAGAATCATTCAACGTGACAGTAGTGCAACGCCTCGCCTGGACCCGTTCACACCGACATTGGACTGTCGATGATTGGAAACATGTTGCCTTGTCGGACGAGTCTACATCTACATCTACATCTACATTTATACTCCGCAAGCCACCCAACGGTGTGTGATGGAGGGCACTTTACGTGCCACTGTCATTACCTCTCTTTCCTGTTCCAGTCGCGTATGGTTCGCGGGAAGAACGACTGTCTGAAAGCCTCCGTGCGCGCTCTAATCTCTCTAATTTTACATTAGTGATCTCCTCGGGAGATATAAGTAGGGGGAAGCAATATATTCGATACCTCATCCAGAAACGCACCCTCTCGAAACCTGGCGAGCAAGCTACACCGCGATGCAGAGCGCCTCTCTTGCAGAGTCTGCCACTTGAGTTTGTTCAACGTCTCCGTAACGCTATCACGCTTACCAAATAACCCTGTGACGAAACGCGCCGCTCTTCTTTGGATCTTCTCTATCTCCTCCGTCAACCCGATCTGGTACGGATCCCACACTGATGAGCAATACTCAAGTATAGGTCGAACGAGTGTTTTGTAAGCCACCTCCTTTGTTGATGGACTACATTTTCTAAGGACTCTCCCAATGAATCTCAACCTGATACCCGCTTTACCAACAATTAATTTTATATGATCATTCCACTTCAAATCGTTCCGCACGCATACTCCCAGATATTTTACAGAAGTAACTTCTACCAGTGTTTGTTCCGCTATCATATAATCATACAGTAAAGGATCCTTCTTTCTATGTAATCGCAATACATTACATTTGTCTATGTTAAGGGTCAGTTGCCAATCCCTGCACCAAGTGCCTATCCGCTGCAGATCTTCCTGCATTTCACTACAATTTTCTGATGCTGCAACTTCTCTGTATACTACAGCATCATCCGCTAAAAGCCGCATGGAACTTCCGACAATATCTGCTAGGTCATTTATATATATTGTGAAAAGCAATGGTCCCATAACACTCCCCTGTGGCACGCCAGAGGTTACTTTAACGTTTGTAAACGTCTCTCCATTGATAACAACATGCTGTGTTCTGTTTGCTAAGAACTCTTCAATCCAGCCACACAGCTGGTCTGATATTCCGTAGGCTCTTACTTTGTTTATCACGCGACAGTGCGGAACTGTATCGAACGCCTTCCGGAAGTCAAGAAAAATAGCATCTACCTGGGAGCCTGTATCTTAATATTTTCTGGGTCTCATGAACAAATAAAGCGAGTTGGGTCTCACACGATCGCTGTTTCCGGAATCCATGTTGATTCCTACATAGTAGATTCTGGGTTTCCAAAAACGGCATGATACTCCTTTCAAACTGCAAGGAGCTGATGGACGTGTATGGGTATTGAGGCAACCTCATGAATCCATGGACCCTGCGTGTCAGCAGGGTACTGTTCAAGCTGGTGGACGCTCTGTAATGGTGCGGCGAGTGTGCAGTTGGAGTGATATGGGATTCCTGATACATCTAGATACGACTTTGACAGGTGAGACGTACCTAAGCATCCTGTCCGATCACCTTCATTCATTCATATCCACTGTGTTTTCCGACGGACTTGGGCAATTCCAGCAGGACAATGCGACACTCCCCCGCACGTCCAGAATTGCTACAGAGTGGCTCCAGGAACACTCTTCTGAGTGACACACTTCCGCTGGCCATAAAACTCCCCAGACGTGAACATTATTGAGCATATCTGGGATACCTTGCAACTTGCTGTTCATAAGAGGTCTCACCCCCTCGTACTCTTACGGATTTATGGACAACCCTATAGGATTCATGGTGTCAGTTCCCTCCAGCACTACTTCAGACATTAGTCGACTCTACGCCATGTCGTGTGTTGAGGCACTTCTGCGTAGTCGCTGGGACCCTGCACGATATTAGGCATGTGTAAGGGTTTCTTTTGACCTTCAGTCTACAATACGTACAAGGACCAAAAGGAAACAATAAGAGAATAAGACCAAGAATGAAGTTCACGGAATAAAAAGGGTGTAAGATAGCGATGTAGTCTTTCGCCCTCACTGTGTAATCCATGTGTCGTAGAAGTAATGAGGGAAATAAAAAGAAAGGTTCAAGAGTGGGATTAAAATTGAACGTGAAAGGATATCAGTAAGGTTTTCTGATGACATCACTGTTCTCAGTGACAGCAAAGAAGAATTACAGGATTTGTTGAATGGAATTAACAGTCTACTGAATGCAGAATATGGACTGGAAGTAAACTGAAAAAAAAAAGGCGAAAGTAATGAGAAATAATAGGAATAAGAACAGCGGGAAACTTAACATCAGGACTGGTGATCACCAATTAGTGGAGATTACGAATTATGCTACCTAGGCAGCAAAATAACACATGTGGGACGAAGTATGGCGGACATAAAAAGCAGACTAGCACTGGAAAAAAGGGCATTCCTGGCGAAAACAAGTCTGTCAGTATCAAACGTAGGCATTAATTTGAGGAAGACATTTCTGGGAACGACTTTTAGAGCACAGCATTATATTGTAGTGAAACATGGACTGTGGGTAACTGGAACAGAAGAGAATTGTAGCATCTGAGATGTGGTGCAACAGAAGAATGTTGAAAAATACGCAGCTACTAAGGAAATGAATGAGGTGGTTTTTCGCAGAATCGTTGAGGAAAGGAATATATGGAAAATACGCACAAGGAGAAGGGAGAGGATGATAGAACATCTGTTACGATAATAGAGGAAGCAGTATATGGTAGAAACTGTAGAGGAAGACAGAGACTGGAATACATTCAGCAAATAATTGAAGTCGCAGGTTGTAAGTACTACTCTGAGGTGTAGAAGTTGATCACAGCAGAGAAATTCGCTTCAAACAAGTCAGAAGACTGATGATAAAAATGACTTAAAACAACTGATAACAAGTTTTACAACTTCTTAGTGACATTCGACTAAGGGATTTAGGCTGCCATTTTGGAGCTTATTTTCTTACAGGGAAGAGACTGCAAGACGGTATGCAGGTAGCTTTTTGAATTCTGTGGTGTTAACGGAAACACCGGCAACATTAACAGACGAACTTGTGATACACTCCAGACGCAGTTAAAACTCGTAAAGTCGACCAAAACCGGATCCTGAAGGGTCTTCGGTTATTAAATTGGCTTTATTTAACTTATGCCGGAATTATTTATTTGATATTTACACTGTAACACAGCTTAAGAACTGTGGTCGTTAAAATGTCGTAATTTACTAAGTCGGAGATGAGTGTCGCTTAGGGGTGGGAAAAACTGACCGGATAAAATCGATACCGGTTTTTTAGTTTCGAATGAGCAGTATTTTTCGGTATGTATTTTATCTCGGTTGTGACAGATATTTCCTCTTTAACTAATAACTAATGCCTTAGCGGCAGTCTTAAAATTTTTGGTTTTTAAATAATTCTTTTTTTAAGAAAAGCGAGTAATTTTTATTCGTAATATTTCCATTGCGCTATTACATGAAATGGGGAAAGCGATCAGTGGTACTTTCATAACAATGGAGACAGAAACGAGCAACAAACACGTAATTGGTACAGAATTACTGAGACAGTAATGAACCTGTGATTACATGGCGTGATTCAACGCTTCTGGTCTATATGGTAGTTTCACGCTGTCATCGTCAGACATTAGTTGTACGAGGGTGAGTCAAATGAAAACCTTAAATTAGCAATAACAAATCGAAATTTAGCGCCGTTATCCTATAAGTTGGTAAGCGTGCTACATACAGCGTGCAGAATGGCCTGTAGGTGGCAGCATAGTGCAGATGCACACATACCGTCACAGTATCAGTATAAACATGGCCGCCCCACTTGCGACTTGCACCAGGGAAGAACAGCGTTCTGTTATTCGGTTTTTGTGTAGTGAAGGTGTGAAACCTATTGAAATTCATCGACGAATGAAGGTTCAGTACGGTGATGCATGTTCGACAGAGCAGCAAGTCTACGAATGGAGTAGGAAGTTCGCAAATGGTTTGACTTCAGTGCAAGATGCTCCTCGTCCAGGTCAGGCACAACGAGTTGTGACTCCATAGAACATTGCAGCATCTTAGGCCATAGTGAAGGAAAACCGCCGAGTGACACTGAATGACATTGCAGCATGTTTACAGATTAGTCATGGGTCAGCACACCACATTGTGAATGATGTGCTCCAGTTTCACACAGTGTCTGCAAGATGGGTGCCACGGCAGCTGACTCTTGAAATGAGAGAACGACGTGTTGATGCTTGTGCAGAACTTCCTCGGCGCTTTGAACGAGAAGGTGATGGCTTCCTTGCAAGAATCGTTACTGGGGAGAGACCTGGGTTCACGTCCACCAACCGGAAACCAGTGTCTTCCTCATCCACCATACTCACCAGACTTTGCCCTAAGTGATTTTCATATGTTTGGTCCACTGAAAGACGCAATGGGAGGAAAGAAGTTCCGTTCTGATGAAGAGGTACGCCACGCGGTGCATGGGTGGTTGTGTGGACTACGAAAAGAATTTTTTTCTAAAGGAATTTATGCACTTTTTAAGCGCTGGAGGACTTGCATTGAGCGTGGGGGAGATTATGTTGAAAAGTGATACAGCGTTGTACCACTTCTGCACAATAAATAATATTTACAAAATATTTAAGGTTTTCATTTGACTCACTCTCGTACTACAGACTGGCATCATCCCTAGTCTGGAGGTATTTTACGAAGTGCGGTACCAATGAATTTCAGTACTCCAGTTATTTTAAAAGATTAACAACGAGAGGAGCCACAACGAGCTTCCGACATCATATAAGAAGAAAACTTATAACCTAACATTTCCTTCATAGTTTACAATCAAAATTGAAATTAGTAGGTCTGCTGCCTGTGTTTACGTAATATTACGTAATGTGCCATTATCTGGTTGAAGCCATAGAACCAATTAACACGAAAAACAAGAGTTCTTCAACCTCAGTTTCCACCCTTTAGCAATGACTATCCCTAATGTTCAAATACTGGTTTGGTGCTCGATTACAACATGATTTTTGAGCAGGGTTTCAGGTTATGCTGGCATCGAAAGAAAACGGTAAAACCGAAAGCCGGTTGTTTCAACGGTAAATCTGTGTCAGTAACAATCAGCCTCAAACCACAAGAGAAGTGTTACTGTCAGTGAAAAGGCCATTGCTCAGAGCGTCGCATTGAGACTTATGTTTTCGTTGGGTGAAACAACACAATGCTTTGATGATGGTAATACGACTGAATGGTGTCTGTTCTTTGGGACATGTTCGAAAGAACAGTCACTTCGCGGAATCCGTGAGTAAATTGAAGGTGGAGGAGGAGAAAGGAAGCGAGAGGATTTACTGATGTCAGCTGCATCGGGACATCACACGGTATCAGCGGCGACGAATGAAAATGCGTGATCGACCGGGATTCAAACCCGCGATCTCCTCCTTACTAGGTGGCTGAGTTAACCACTGCACCACCCGGACACAGTGTTTGTCGTAACTGTGCGGATGACCTATGCGCGATTCTGGGCCGACCCACATTCCCATCCAGCGCCACCTATCCGCAGTCCTGTGCATGTCCTCCATGCTCACTGCTTTGAGATTCCCTCAGGAAGTCAGACATAATCGTGCATCCGCACTGAAGAAGGTGGATTCGTTGCTCACCGAAGCGAATCAATTATATCAATATGTTGTGTCTGTTCATTCGGACATGTCCCGATGCAGCCGACAGCAGTAATTGCTTACCTTTACTTTCTTCGCCCTCCATCTTTAGTTTACATATAACTGATAGTGGCTGACTGGGGGCGTGTAGTGTGGTCCGATGGGTCGCTCTTCAAACAATGAGGGGCGTCGAGAACACGGACGACACATCGACATTTAACTGCAGTGTACAAAGGCTAGGCTAGGGACGATTATTTGCTGGTTGGGCGGGGGTGGAGAGGGGATGTGTTTGTTGGGCTCACCATTTCAAGATATTGTATGAATTGAGATGTTTATTTGAACAAGCTTAGTGACAAAGTGTCGCCGTTTCTTTTACATCTTGATGATGAGTATGCTGTAGACCAGGGCTTCCCAATGTGTGGTCCGCGGACCCCTTAGGCGTCCGCCGGCTCTTTCTAGGGGGTCCGCGGCCATCTTTCACCAAATCGTGTAAAATAATGAGTAAAATTATTGAATAAAAATGTGAAAATCAAATTCATCACTATTTTTTTTCGCTGGGAAAAACATGTGCACTTTTACTTCAGGTCGTATCCCCAAGCAGCCTTTGCGGTTCCTAAGTGATAACGTATAAACAGTTTAGTGCCGGAGAATGCGGCTTCTCTGATCGACTGTTTAGCAACAATAAGGGGGTCGTTTGTGCGCCGGTTCACGGCGCTAGATGCGCTGAAACCTTTTACGCATGCGCGGAGCGAGCTTTGTCGACCAATCACAGCGCTCGCTGGCATCATTAAATGTTAAACTTGCTTTGTCAGTGCACTACCTATTTCATAAGTCGATTTTTGACCAGTTTATTACTTCTAACATGGATCGGTGGCTGAAGTCAGGATCATTGAAGAAGGGTGCAGTTTCTCCATCGCCTTCACAAAAAGGGAAGTTTCCAGTTGAAATGAATGAGGAGGGAGGACGACCAAAGGAAGACTTTACATACATTTGAACATTTTTCTTCGGATTTCACGATATATGCATGCAGCAGTAGCCAAATAGTGGAAGTGAACAGACCATAAGCGGCAGCTTGTCAACAGCAAACAGTTTGGACGTGACGTTGATTGCTCTTGGAGGCAGACAGCTCCATCATGTGAAATTTCAATTACCAAGTAATTTTAATCAGACTATAGTGTTTTGAACAAAGTGAGTAAATCCACTAGTAAGTGTCTGGATACAGTGGGAATTCAAATGGGATCCTTAATTTCAAGTTGTTTTCATTCATCTCTAAACCAAAGACTACTGATACTTCGTGGGGAGGGGGGGGGGTCTTGCATTAAGAAGCTCTTTTCAGTTCCCATGGGTTTCGCTCTGAAATTTAAAGTTACTGTGCTCTTGACTGACTAGGAGTCCGCCATGGATTTTCGACTGAAGAAGGGGTCCACCAGCTGAAAAGGTTGGGAAGCGCTGAACTTATTAATGTCCCAAAACAAATACCACCAATGGGTGGTTTGGAAATAGTTCTCAAATAAATGAAAAATACGTAAACTGAAAGAGGACGCAACTAACAAGGCATTCAAGTGTGCCAGCTCTGCTGGACGGCGGGGCATGTCACAGCACCAGCTACACGCAGCAGCAGATTGGGCGCTAGCGTTCTAGTCAACAGCAGGTCACTGGTTCGACCCTCAGAGGTCAACGTGTGGTCCGCTGCCAGCCAGCGGCGGGCCACGCCACAGCTCGCTACTGTGGGCATTCTTGTTGGCTCCCAACACACGCCGAAGGCATCCCAAGGCGAGGGCCGCAGATTCGGACGCCGGATTGTGGGCGCTTCTTGTCGCTGTGATCTTAGCCATGTCGGCGACAAAGCACTCTGCGTGCATCTTGCAGCTCCCGGTGGGCAATTCTGAGGCGGCAGGGATGGAGAACACTGAGTCAACTGCCAGCGCATCCTGACATAGTCACAATTCTGTGGCCGTACAAGGCCGACACACTGCAGGGCGTTGCATGGGTAGCTGAGGCAGCCATTTTGCACCAATCTGTTTCGCAGACAGCAAAGTGGTATCGTCAGCATTGCGGGACCCAGTGACACAGACCGAGAGGGAACGGGGGCGCTGTAGCTGGAAATAATAAATCACTTGTGAAATTCGGACGAGTTTTAATACGGCGCATCTTGACAGTTTCCATCCTCGTCCAACATTAACTCTACAGTAAGAACTTGGCAATAAAATCCCACTTATCCGTATGTCGTTGCAACCGCTCTGGCATGGATGCGTACATTCTGTGGGAGATGTATCACTTTCTATTGACTAGCCAGCACCATCGCCTCAGACTGAAATGGACACTTGAACGTCTTCACGGGCATACTGTGTGGCAGAATGTATTGGTTTTGGAAAAATCTCGGTTCAGATTGTCCTGCAGTGACGACGACTTAGTGTGTTTTATTGTTTTATTTCAGTAAGCAATTCATATTGAAAAATTTGCGACCAAAGAACGCTGAAATTATTTTTATTTGTATATTATGTCACAAATGGCAGGCCATAAATTGGTTACTGATTTCGTTACCGCTACACATTTTTTGGTACCATAGAGTTGAAAACACGAATATGGGAGCATTTGCGAGGTGTGTGTCTGATTATTTGTGATGAGTTAGCAGGCTTTCACAACCAGTCACTGCTAATATATCGCGACAGTAGTTCCATTGCCGCCAAGAATACAAGAGGTACGAAAGTTGCATAAGGAAATGTGGCCCTTAAGAAAGATTCTGAATGCGGTCGACTCACCTACGAACTGTCTTTAAAAACCGAGTCTAAAAGCCGCACAGAATCTTACATTAAGAATGCCACACATTTTGCTCAGCTGATAAGGTAACAGTAAGTGCAGGGTACAGATTAATAGTCAGCTTTGATATAAAATGATTGTTTACTAATATGCCTAGAGCTGAAACCATATACAACCTACACGACCTAATACCACCAGGCATCTGGGATTTGTGAAGTTGTGCTTGTCATCTACATATAAAGGGGTGATCAAAAACCTTCCATTAGAAACCTGTACAGTTCAAAATTGGTATACCAAAGAGGCAAAATTGCCGTAAGCGTTGAGACAATCATCCCACCGAGGCACCAGGTTGAAGATACCAGTTTGGTTAAACACCAGGTCCTGCTGTGTGAAGAAGTCCGTAACTACCGGCTGCACGTTTTCCTGGACTGGAACCGTCGACACTTGAAGGATTTGTTTATGGGACCAAAGGCGTAATAATGGCATGGAGAGGGACCAGGACTATAGGACAGGTGTTCGAGTGTCTCACTTGCGTTAGAGTAGCTTCTGGCTGGCGTCCCAGATCGACGGGTGTCTTGAGCCGAATCGCTAACAGCACGCAGCTTGGAGTACCGTTCCACAATTGTGGATTGCGACAGACATTCTGCTTCATGCGCAATCTTTATTCTCCGATGGATGTCTACCTGTGTCTGTCCTTCGGTAACCAAGAAAAAAAGTAACTGCATCCTGATCCTGTTTGGATTCGTTTGGTAATAAGGTTGCCACAATTCACATTTCCGCGTTTCCCGCAAGCATGTCGGAAAAGAAACGAATGCACACTAATTCCTTGCGCTTATGTCGGTGTTTATACAAGGTGTTCATTTTATTGAACGCATTCAAATATCTCGAAAACTACACATCGGATCAAAAAAGTTCTACTTACAATTTGTTTGTCTCGGAGAAGGACATCAACGATACCACACTCGACCCGGTGTCCCATTCCGTGCGTGGCTACCGAGGGGCAACTGCTAAATCTGTAATGAGAACACCGGTTTTTATCGCAGATTACGATTATACGGAAAAATTTAGATACATTTTGTCTGAAGAATTTTCTTCGTTTCGCCATAGATGACGCTGTAATCGGGGCAATAGAAATGGGTACACAGTCGTAATTTACGACAAGCTGCTCAGTGGCCCTTGAATATCGAATTCCACGTGGGACTCCACATCCATGCTGCGAGTATAGGATAGGTGAGTATTTCATAACTTCTATTTGGAAATCCCATTCGTAACGTTGTTTTTCCGAGCCACCGTGGTCGTGTAGGAAACTACGACGTACCAGTACAACAAAAAACCAGTCCAAAGTTGCAAATTTTACATTTTTCAATCACTCGATGGATAGTTTCCGGCAGAGATCCGGTTTCAAATCATCGTACCTTAGTGAAAAATGGCATTTCCGAAGATGTGAAAACCATGCCAAAAATGTGCAACAAACAGTTACAGCGCATACAGACAACGACGTATCATAACAGGTAGTAAACTGCGACTGGAGCTCACGCATCGAGCAGACGCAGAACAGAGCGGCTCTAAACATTACAATACCTGCGCAGCGTTAACGCCTGCACACCTGCCTACTGTTTGGAGAACCGACTCGCAAGTGTATGAGGAATGTTGCAACCATAGAAGAAACAACTGAAGCGATCCTGATTTACGGAGAATGTAGGAAATACACTCCTGGAAATGGAAAAAAGAACACATTGACACCGGTGTGTCAGACCCACCATACTTGCTCCGGACACTGCGAGAGGGCTGTACAAGCAATGATCACACGCACGGCACAGCGGACACACCAGGAACCGCGGTGTTGGCCGTCGAATGGCGCTAGCTGCGCAGCATTTGTGCACCGCCGCCGTCAGTGTCAGCCAGTTTGCCGTGGCATACGGAGCTTCATCGCAGTCTTTAACACTGGTAGCATGCCGCGACAGCGTGGACGTGAACCGTATGTGCAGTTGACGGACTTTGAGCGAGGGCGTATAGTGGGCATGCGGGAGGCCGGGTGGACGTACCGCCGAATTGCTCAACACGTGGGGCGTGAGGTCTCCACAGTACATCGATGTTGTCGCCAGTGGTCGGCGGAAGGTGCACGTGCCCGTCGACCTGGGACCGGACCGCAGCGACGCACGGATGCACGCCAAGACCGTAGGATCCTACGCAGTGCCGTAGGGGACCGCACCGCCACTTCCCAGCAAATTAGGGACACTGTTGCTCCTGGGGTATCGGCGAGGACCATTCGCAACCGTCTCCATGAAGCTGGGCTACGGTCCCGCACACCGTTAGGCCGTCTTCCGCTCACGCCCCAACATCGTGCAGCCCGCCTCCAGTGGTGTCGCGACAGGCGTGAATGGAGGGACGAATGGAGACGTGTCGTCTTCAGCGATGAGAGTCGCTTCTGCCTTGGTGCCAATGATGGTCGTATGCGTGTTTGGCGCCGTGCAGGTGAGCGCCACAATCAGGACTGCATACGACCGAGGCACACAGGGCCAACACCCGGCATCATGGTGTGGGGAGCGATCTCCTACACTGGCCGTACACCACTGGTGATCGTCGAGGGGACACTGAATAGTGCACGGTACATCCAAACCGTCATCGAACCCATCGTTCTACCATTCCTAGACCGGCAAGGGAACTTGCTGTTCCAACAGGACAATGCACGTCCGCATGTATCCCGTGCCACCCAACGTGCTCTAGAAGGTGTAAGTCAACTACCCTGGCCAGCAAGATCTCCGGATCTGTCCCCCATTGAGCATGTTTGGGACTGGATGAAGCGTCGTCTCACGCGGTCTGCACGTCCAGCACGAACGCTGGTCCAACTGAGGCGCCAGGTGGAAATGGCATGGCAAGCCGTTCCACAGGACTACATCCAGCATCTCTACGATCGTCTCCATGGGAGAATAGCAGCCTGCATTGCTGCGAAAGGTGGATATACACTGTACTAGTGCCGACATTGTGCATGCTCTGTTGCCTGTGTCTATGTGCCTGTGGTTCTGTCCGTGTGATCATGTGATGTATCTGACCCCAGGAATGTGTCAATAAAGTTTCCCCTTCCTGGGACAATGAATTCACGGTGTTTTTATTTCAATTTCCAGGAGTGTATATTGAAGCTGCTGTTGTCTTGTATGCCAAGAGTTTATCAGAGGAAGCTCGCTCCGTTCTTTTACAAGGTCGTAAATGCCTTTATATATGATGGCAGCGTACAGACCTGCAAAATGAAACGAAACCAACGTGTTACCGGAGATGCTAATGAAATAGTTGTACTAGCGGTAGTGCATCACAACCCACGGATAATCGCCAGGAAATGACATTGCGACTCCGATATATCCTCATGTAGAATTGTCGTCCATACCACGTGTCACTGCATTAAGAACTTCATCGCGCCGATTTCCATAACCGAGTAATGCTTTCTGCAAGAGCATGTCAACAAATGCAAACGACCCCCATGTTTCGAGAATGAGATTTTCACTCTGCAGCGGAGTGTGCACTGATATGAAACTTCCCGGCAGATTAAAACTGTGTGCCGGACCGAGACTCGAACTCTGGACCTCGCAGGAGAGCTTCTGTAAAGTTTGGAAGGTAGGAGACGAGGTACTGGCAGAACTAAAGGTGTGAGGACGGGGCGTGAGTCGTACTTGGGTAGCTCAGTTGGTAGAGCACTTGCCCGCGAAAGGCAAAGGTCCCGAGTTCGAGTCTCGGTCCGGCACACAGTTTTAATCTGCCAGGAAGTTTCGACCACCATGTTGTTTGCCGAGGCACTATTTTCCGACGAGTTTTCATTCACAAACGACGGCACATTATCATAACATGCATTACTGAATTGTTGACAAACCCACATTGGTTACGGCATGTTGCATAGACGTCGTTGGTCAATTAACATATGGTGTGGAATTATGGGGAAGTAACTCATCGGTCCGTATTTTATGGACAGCACATTGAATGGACGCAGATATCGAACGTTTTTGGTACAGGAACTATAGGTACTAGTGCAGTATGTTGACATGACTTTCGGCAACGTGTGTGGTTTCAGCATGACGGTTGCCCAGCATATTACGCAACTGAAACACGGGCAGTTGGTCGGTGGATTCGCAGAGTCAGTCCTTTTAATTGTCTCGCTAGGTTACCTGATTCGAGGTGGCCGGATTTATTTTTGTGGGGATATTTAAAAGATAAATTTAAAGAGCAAGTGCCGACATGCCGTGAGAACATGGTCGACCGCATCAGAAACGCCTGTGCAGACATTCCCGCAGATATGTTTCTGTCCTGTCATTTAAAAACTAGATCACGAAGCGTACTGAAGTTGGCGGTACTAATTTTGAATACTTACTCTAATTGGAAGAGTAGAGTAGTGCACCCCTCGAGCCACGACAAAGGTGGCGCGTTGAGTAGTTCCTTGTTCGATGTGTCAGAGAACTACAGCGTTGCGAATGGGGTTTCCGATTAGAACTTATGAAATACCGGTCTGTCCTACCCTCGCAGCACGGAGATGGAGTCCCACGTGCCATAGGGTATTCAAGGGCCATTGAGTAGCATTTCGTAAATTACGATTGTGTACCTGTTTATATTTCTCCGATTACAGTGCAATCTGTGCCGAAACGAAGAAAATGCTTCATATAAAATGAATGTAGATTTTGGCGTAGAATTGTAATCTGCAACAAAAACTGGTGGTTTCCGTTGAAGATTCCGAAGTTGCACCCCGCCACCCACGCACGGGAGGAGTATGGCACTGTTGGATGTCCCCCTCTGAAACAAGCAGATTGGAATTATAATTGTTTTTTGAACCAACACGTAGTTTTCGAGAAATTTCAATGTCTTGTGTTAAAATTAACACTCTATACACCCGCATAGGAGTAGCATTACGTTGTGTATACGCTGCAGTAACGCCCTCAAACGGACTCCTCTTGATCTTCCTTATAATTTAATTGACAGAGCATGTTGTACAAGAAGACGGGCGGAGTTTCAATGCCTTCACTCCCTTCACATGTAGCAGATGATGTATTCATGGAAGCATTCTAAAAAACAGCACAAAGTTCCTCGCCACTGCGCTCACATTGGTATAAAGATTCTAAACTGAGCACCCAACTGTGTAACAACAAAAGCACAAAGAGACACATGAAAAAGTCTATAGACTACATTCGCTACAAGGTCCAAGCGTTAGGTGGTTATACAGAAAATGTTTGGATGAAGTACTAAAACATGTGCAAGAAGTACAGAACATTAGAGAAGAGTGGAAAGATAGAGCAAGAATAATACACATTGCTGCCGGTGAGGCTTTAGGGGAATGGATGAAGTTTAAAAACCAAAGGAGACTCCCAGTCTGGAATCATAACTAGCAGACTTCTTGAAACGTAAGAAATAGACCCACCTGAAATGTCTACAATCAAAGAAACAAGGGGATTGTATCCAGTATTAGCAACACACAGAAGTGGTCAAAACAGAGACAAGAAAAATAAAACGTCAAAGCTGGCAACATTTTCTGAGTGTAAAGGAACATGACTTACATGGGAAACAAACTAAATCCTGTAGAATGATGAAACAACTAATGAAGATGAAGGAGGCATGGTTTAAATTAACCCCATTTCAGAAAATGAGTGGTTGGATTATCTTTAAAATCTGTGGGCAGGTAATGACAAGAGTGTGGAAACTGCAGTTAGTGATGAGTGTGTTGATCTTATATCAATGAAAAAAAACTGAAGATAGCATTAAATACAGCTAAAAACAGTAAATCCCGAGGGGAAGACAATCACAACGAGGAATTATTTAAATATATTTCAGAATCATTACTCACAATACTACTGAATCTTGTAGATACTTGTTGAAAATACAGCACCATAACAGAGGTTCAGCAAACAGCAATTATTATCGCAACATTTAAAAAGAGAGATAGCAGAAACTGGAACAATTATCGAGTTACTAGCCTTCTGAATTCTGGATACAATATATATGCAAAACTGATAATAAATAGACTAAAGTTGCTTTCGGAAACGTTACTTACTGAAGAACAGAATGGGTTTCGGATGGGAAGATCTTGCTTAGACAGTGTTTTTCCAGTTTCCTAAATTATTGAATAACGCAGAGTACACAATCATCCCACATACATAGCCTTTATTGACGAGGAAAAAGGTTTCGATAAAGTATACACAATGAAATTAGGGAAAATTTTAGAAAATACTGGTACATCCCAGCATCTAATAAGGGTAATCCAGATCTTGCACATACACAACAAAATCAAAGTACAAAAAGTAAGTCCGTTCGTGAGAAACATCTGTCAAGGAGTGAGTCAAGTGTGTCCTTTACCACCAACATTATTTATATATACTTAGGTGGCGTCATGAAGATAACACAGAATAGTGCCAGGTTATAAGCCTAGTAATAAAGTTATAAAAACACTCCTATTTTCAGATGATCAAATAATCTACCTGGGATGAAGGTGTCATTACCACGAACAATGATGTACAACACTAACTGCAAAAATTCCAGAAGTTATCAGGTGCTTTCAATCGCGCTCTCCTCAAATGAGTTAGAAAAGAGAAGGTACTAAAATTTTATAATGTAATGGAAGTACCAGTTCTAATGTATGGGTCAGAAACTTGGACTCTAACACGAAGCCAAAGGGGGAGGACTGAGGCAACAGAGATGAGATTCCTTAGATCTCTAGTAGGTTACAAACTCACAGATCGGATAAAAAAATGGTGAAGTAAGGAACGAATTGGGCGTCAAAGGCATACTTCAGAAAATAGAGGAGAACACAATGAAATAGCATGAACACATTCAAAGTATGCCAAAAGAACGAATTCCTAAAATAATATGCAAATATACGTACAACTCAGGAGACAGTAATGTTGGGCGTCCTATGAAGCGATGGGAAGATCAACTGCAAACTACCTGAAACTCAAACAGACAAGAATTCCTAGACCAAAACTGGATATTATGATGATGATGAAGTATACAGATCTAGCGACAATCTCGGACATAAAATGTATAGGAAATCGGTGCAGGTCAACAAGTATCCCCACCCAGAGCCGCACCACTATACAGTGCAAAAGGACGCTGTGTTACGTGCGGTGACAGTCCGACCTCACCAGATTATCGGTGATGCTTACCATCTCCAACAGGAACTAAAGCAGCTCCATCCAACGTATCGTGTGAGTGGATACAACAGTAAGAACATGAAACGAACTTTGAGGTTCAAATGGTTCAAATAGCTCTAAGCACTATGGAACTTAACATCTGAGGTCATCAGTCCCCTAGACTTAGAACTACTTAAACCTAAATAATCTAAGGACATCACACAAATCCATGCCCGAGGCAAGATTCGAACCTGCGACCACAGCAGCAGCGCGGTTCCGGACTGAAGCGCCTAGAAGCGCTCGGCCTTAGCGGCCGACGAACTTAAGGCACATAGAGATAAAACGAAATAAAATTGTTCTGTTGCTTACCTTACCTAGTAGCGTCAGTGCCGGGTATAGGGAAGGTGCTGCGCCAAGGAGGAATTAAACCATAAGTAGAGACCAGTTGCAAGATCGGGGATCTGTTGAGAACCACGGAAGTTCTGTAGATGCTCTCCATACTGCATGCGTCTATGAATTTCGATATGAATGCGACAAAGGCTACGCTGGCGAAACCAGGAGATCGATGAACACTCGCGTCTCGGAGTTTGAACGCTACTTGCAACTGCAGCCACGTCACAGATCACCTGCAGCTGGACATCGCCGGGACTGTGGTTGTTCTATCAATTTTCAAGACTGCCTAATACAAGAGAAGTTATGGAAATAACTAAACGCTCCGAGAACATGGGCACGGATTATGTCTGAAAGTTACCGACGGTCTGGCCGCCTGTGATCCCAGGGAACAAACCGCGTGCCGGCCGCGCTGGTCTAGCGGTTCTCGGCGCTCAGTCCGGAACCGCGAGACTGCTACGGTCGCAGGTTCGAATCCTGCGTCGGGCATGGATGTGTGTGATATCCTTAGGTTAGTTAGGTTTAAGTAGTTCTAAGTTGTAGGGGACTGATGACCACAGATGTTAAGTCCCATAGTGCTCAGAGCCACGATGACGATCAACAAACCGCGTGTGTTCGCCAGCCAGTTGCTCCACAAGGTCAAATTTCAACACAAAGTATCGGCAACAGGACAACTGCCGCGATGCATCAGCGTCTCGCTGCAGGTAAACATGACTCTTGGCCGAGTGCACAAATCTCGATTTACACGATTAACAGTTAACCGCGGTAAAGTCGATATATAATACTGTTCAACGCAATATTCTGGTCACCAACATAGATGTAAATTAAACTTGGGAATCGATCGCGGTTACATTTAAGCGGGACTCTTTCCCGGTTTTCTCGACATAACCACGGTTTTAGAAGCATACGCTATTAAGATGGTAGCGCGATTTGATGTTATGGATGGCACTGAGGAAGAATTGTTATACCTTGACCATTTAAATCGTGGTCGAAACCATGTTGGAGTGATTGTGGAATGGGGAAACCCTTTTGAAGATTATAGTGACAAGAAAATTTGAAGAGAGATTTCGTCTGTCAGAAGAAACAATGCGGTGATTATTAAACCAAATTAATTAGGTTAGAACTTCCTACTTATCGGAATAACCCTATTTCGCCGATGGACAGACGTTCGATTACTTTAAGGACATATGCAACAGGTGCATTCAACATTCTTATTGGGGACAACGGTAATGTACATCGTACAATAGCACAACGAATCATCAGTGATGTATCAGACATTATAGCATCAATGTCTCCTTTATAAAATTTCCTACAAGAGAAGAAGTGCGTTCTGTGGTGTATGATTTTAGTCAATTGGACCGATTTCCTGGCGTGCTTGGTACCTTGGATTGTACCCATATAAGAATTCAGTCTCCTGGACGACAGAATACTGAACTTTTCCGCAATAGGAAATCATATTTTTACTTTAACTGTCAAACCATTTGTGATCAAGATTTGTTAATAAGAGATATTGTCGCTCGATGGCCGGGCCTCTGTGCACGAGAGCACCATATTTCTGAACTGAGCCCGCAGAGCGCAATTTGAAAATGGAGAAATACCACTAGGTCACTTATTGGGAGATAGTGGTGATGCATGTAGATCCTACTTGTTAACTCCACTTTTAAAGCTGCAAAATGAAGCAGAGCATCGATATAACAAGTCTCGTATTAAAACTAGAAACACTGTTGAGAGAAACTATGGTTTGTGGGAGAGAAGATTTCCCATATTATCTGTAGGAATAAGATGTAATCCACAGAAAGCAATGTCAATAATTGTGGGTACGGCTGTCTTGTATAATATTGCGAGGAGTACAAGCAGTAAAGAACCACCAGAAGATCCAGAAATTTCTTGACTTTTAAGTCAGTTACGTGACGAGAGCGTCCCCAACATTGAAGATAACGAACCTGTGCTACCTGGACATCACATGTATCGTGATGACACATGGCTTGGAGAAGTATCTTCATTATTTCTCAACTGACAAAAGACTTCGAATTAGTCCCTCATTCGGTTTTCCGGGAGCGGACTGCTAAGGACGAGGTGAGAAAACGATTGAATAACCAGGGGAGCATTTTACAAGTCGGAGAGTGAATTGTCATCAGCCTGGAAGTGGTAGGGAAGCTAGAAAATCAGTAAAGGCTCAGTCTAGATCTAACGGACGAAAATAAAAGAAAAGACATTGGGATTAAAACTTAGGGTGAAAAGATGTCAATGATAAGATTCGCTGATGACACTTATCCTCGGTGAAGGGGCTGATTGGATTGAATAGTCTACTCAGTTTCACAAGCTGCGACATGGTCGTGAATCGAACATTGACCCGAATATAGAATAAATTTCCTTTACTTCACGTGTATGGTCACAAATTTTTTTGCCATCAGACTACCGGTTTCGGTCTATAATGACAATCTTCAGATTTGTGCGCTTCAAATATGTAGAGGCATATCTGTATATTAGGACATGTTTTTATAAAACAGATACGCCTTTTCGTATTTAAAGTGCAAAAAAGCACATATCTGAAGAGGGTCATTATAGACCGAAAATAAAGGAAATTCAGTCTACTCAGTACAGAATGTAGGGATATCAGGATGACGGTCTGTGGAGTGCGGTGGAGCAGGACGATCGGAGCGCTGGGCGCTGATAATACAACTTTAGCGGAACAAGAATTTATTACATTAAGGTTTACAGTCTTGTAGTCTTTTCTGTGGCGGCGCCCAGGCAAAGACGGCGCAGCGCACGACCTCGGAAAGTGCCGACACACTCAGCAAGTTTTCGAAGGACGCCGTTCGTGTAAACACGCTGTTGGCCAGCGTAGCCTGTACAGCAGGCGCTGTTGCTCAGGACATCGACTGTGTATTACCAGACCACTCTCGTAGACGCCGTAGGGGGTGCTTTGTTAATCTCCCAGCCGCTGTGCACGGTATGGAGATAGACAACAGCGTAGCCCTTTCACCTAGAAATGTCAGGTATGTCGATGACTGCTTACAGGTACTTGTCGGGGCAGCAGCGGTTAGCACGTCTCCGTAATATTGCGACTGGTGGACGGAGCGCCAAGCACCATCGGTTCAGCTCAGAAAGACAGAGGTAGAAGTCGCCAAGTCAAGTTAACAGTGGATGAGATGTGGGCAGCTCACAGCGATCAAGTATAGCAGACCGGAGAGGCTGCAGTTTTGAAGGTGGCAGTCTTCTTGGTGAATGGTAGCAGGGCATCACACATTCGCTCTCATAGCTGGTACAGCTTATTTTCTGGGATGTCCTGTATACACGGTATCCCATGTACCTAGCGCTATCTATTATTCAGCCATTCTGAAGATGAATGAATCAGGCGGAGAGGAACATACACACGGTCCTTACATGAAACCCGAGAGAAAGAAATTCAGTGTCGTCAAGTCCGGGGAGGGGGTGGCCCTCCACGGCCAGCCACTGACCTAGGAAGCGATTGTCGAGGAAACCTCGAACTTCTGTGAGGAAATGTGCTGCACTACGGATTTTCACTGCCCTATATTCTACGGTTGTGGGTATTCACCATGTCACTGATATGAAATACTAACTCATTATTGTGTTCAGGAGTGTTTTGTCGTCCTCTATCCAATGCGACATTTTCGCACAGAATTCCCCATGAGGGGCGTTATCTGCATCACTAATGTGCTGTGTCACTGTGAATCTGTTTGGTTTCAAGTGTAAACTGCGCAGTCTTTTGTGGAATGCCCTTCTCGTGAGACGCATGTCGCGTTGATTTTTGTGGACTGCAGACAAGGTCTCCCTCACGTGTTCGACATAATCGTCAACACGCAGGCGACCTGGTGATTTATCAGGTCGCAGTGAACAACCTGACTCAACAAAATTCTTGTGCCAAGAGTAAATTGTATGGCTGTTTGGAGATTCTTTAGAGTATTCGGTGTGAAATTTTGTCCGAATAGTTGTTGTAGAGCTCGTTTCATGAAACCAAAACATACACCGTGAACACTCCGCACCAGTAAAAGGAGCCGTCTTAACTGTGCACTACGCTGGCGCTCCTGTCGGCGGAATGGGACACAGAAGCACTACGTGAATCCAAAATGGTTCAAATGGCTCTGAGCACTATGGGACTTAACATCTGAGGTCATCAGCCCCTTAGAACTTAGAACTACTTAAACCTAACTAACCTAAGGACATCACACACATCCATGCCCGAGGCAGGATTCGAACCTGCGACCGTAGCAGTCGCGCAGTTCCAGACTGAAGTGCCTAGAACAGCTCGGCCACAGCGGCCGGCCTACGTGAATCAAACGTGAGGCTGTTTGCTACAAAATAACACCTGTACCGATTCTGCAAGTTATCTAAGTAAATTTCTATATACTTCCAAAGTTGTGAAGTCCTTTTCGATTCACGCTGCACATCCCTGCAACCAAGGCTGACTGTCCCACTTCGTGAGCAGTTGCTATGTGATTACGTTGTCTGCCTCAGGGTCTGAAAGTCTGTTGTGTCCCCGACTGTGAAGCAAGTTCAGGCCAGCGGGTGCCTAAACGCATGGCGTCTGCTGTATTAATGCAGAATAAATCCAATTTGTACCGAAATCATTCTAGTTCCTTAACATTACACGATACGGGAACTTTCCGTAAGGCAAGAGAGTGGTGTTTATTTTGTTGGAATTATTTGAAACTTAATTATGTGATTCCTACATATTACGTTCTTTTGACAAAGAAAATTATAGATGTAAATTGTCGGAGCTGGATAGGGGAAGAACCAGAGCTAGAAGTACCCTAGAAAACACTCAACTAAAAGTCGTTATTCTCCAGGTGCTGAACGCTGGCTACAGCCGAAAATACGTTCATCCTAAGTCTGTATCAAGGATCTAAAGGTCTTTAGGAACGGTAAATTCAGGTGGGTGGTGATGGCGTGTCTGTTTCTTTTAGAAGCAGTGTATCTTGTAGTGAAATTAAAGTAGGCAGTTCATGGAGCAGATAGTATGGGTGGAGGGTACTCTCGAAAACCAGAAAAATTAATAACTGGTTTCTTTTATCGACCGCCCCCCTCTCCAGATCGAAAAGTTCGAGTAATACCTGAGCCTCGTTTCGAATAGTTACGCAACTTACGCAATTATAGTTGGTGATGACTCCAATCTATCCTCGATACGCTGTCAAAATATGTGTTTAAAATCGGTATAATCATAACACATCGTCGAAAATTACTTTCTCCGTTGATTATTTTGAGCAATTAGTCCAGGAACCCACATGAAGTGTAAATCGTAAGCGCTAGCATACAAGACCTCTAAGCAAAAAAAAAAAAAAAAAATCCTGAGGATGTAGAGAATGTCATGACAGATACAGGAATTAGTGAGCACAAGATCGTTGTAACGAGACTGAATACCGCAACGCCCAGATCCACGAAAAATAAATTTAAAAAAATCTATTTAAAAAATTTAAACACGTTCTTTTTACGCCTTTCTGAGAGAGAGTCTTCTATCGTTTTGAACCAAATGTATTAGCATCAAGGAGACGTGGTCAAAATTCAGAGAATTTGTTTTGACGGGTATTAAGAGTTTCATACCAACTAACATAATAAGGGACGGAACAGGTCCCCCACACTGACCAGCTAGAAGATTATAACCACCTACCTAGCGGCCACGTGGACGGGTTGTCGGCTGCGGAGGCCGCTAGGAGCGTTCGGTGCCCTGTGTGTTCAGACACACTAGTACACAGCCCATCATTGATCTCATGTCAATTCTGCCACAGTTCGCCGCCTGCCCTCTTTTACCAGTCTACGCCGTCTACGACGTCAGACATCTGTAATGAGGGATGGTCGCCCAACCAGACGACGTCCGGACGTGGATTCACCGGTACGTGTTGAAGACACTCACCACCGCACTCCTCGAACACCCGACAACTCATGCCGCTTCCAAAATCCTCGTGCCGAGCCTCCAGGCCGTCACAATCTGTCCTCCGTCAAACTCAGATATATCGCCCTCCTTCCCTATTCTACACACGGACAGCGCTCTCACTGACACTACACGCACCGTACTTGCGTCCGATTAGCGGTCATTCCTCGCCAAGTGACGCTGCCATTGCCTGGGCTGGTTTATACTGGCAGCAGGGCGCCGGTCATAATGTTCTGGGTGATGAGTGTATCATACAAAAAAGCCCAGAACTGAGTTGGGGAAGCTACTAAAGGAGGATGCCACGCTTGAAAGAATGCAAAATCTGCAAGCTTGGCACTGTTTTATAGAAACGTGAAACGTAGCACGGACTTCAATGTGGCATTCCCTTGAATAGTTTCTACAGCGAAGCTTTGTCTCGTAATCTAGCAAAAAATACAAGATTGTGGACGCATGTAAGTTTACAAGAAGTAAGACATAATACCTTCAGTGCGTGATAGTAATATTACCGTTGACAGTGCGACTAAATCGGAGTCATTATACAGGATATTTCGAAATCTCTTCACCATAGAAGATGCAATAAATATTGCAAAGTTACAAATAAACGTATAACTACCTGTCAGCAGCAATTTAGAAGCAGATGCCCTCCGTGCTATGAAGGAACATAAGTCAATAAAGGAAAGTCGCCTGTTCCCTACTGTAAACCATTTAGGGCCCCTTCGGAGTACGCAGAAGAAACAGCTCCATTTTCGGACATTAACGTAAAACTGATCGCTCGACGAAATATCCGCACCTAAGAAACGGAAATCTGCGCAGGTCACATCAATGCACAAGAAACTAAATGGGAGTAATCGTTTTATTGTAGGTCCATAGTGCTGAAATCGATTCGTTGATGGTATCTTCATACATAAGGAACAAACAGAGTAAGTTTACTGAAAGAAGGCGAACAGACGAGCCATTAGTAAATTTGTGGCTGAGTGAAAGGAATAATGGTATCTTAAAATTCTGCATCAATGTAGTTAGTGACATATGTTGACTGCATCTGATCAGTGAAAATTGGTAGTGTATTGTCAGAGGAATTAAAAATAAACAAATTTCTTCGACCAGATTACTCATGAGGTCGACTGTTGATTAAAATTCAAATGGAAGAGGCACTTAAGACATCAAGAAGAAAATGTAAATCAGAGAGAATATCAATGACAAATGATGTACTATACTTGTTGTGGATTGGCAGGAGAGCCAATCCGTATGAATGGAGGAAGCCGAAAGGCACGCGTTTAAGCTCACGCAGGCTGGCGTGAGGTCTGGAACAGGACAATGAATTTAGACTAGAAAAAAAAGGATGTAGCTGGTGGAATACTTAACTTTAATCCATTAATGTTGAACGTAGCTCTTGTCTGTACCTTCTTTACAATATCAATAGCAACTGATAATGGCGCCTTGCTAGGTCATAGCAAATGACGTAGCTGAAGGCTATGCTAACTATCGTCTCGGCAAATGAGAACGTATTTTGTCAGTGAACCATCGCTAGCAAAGTCGGTTGTACAACTAGGGCGAGTGCTAGGAAGTCTCTCTAGACCTGCCGTGTGGCGGCGCTCGGTCTGCAATCACTGATAGTGGCGACACGCGGGTCCGACGTATACTAACGGACCGCGGCCGATTTAAAGGCTACCACCTAGCAAGTGTGGTGTCTGGCGGTGACACCACAATACTCTCTCCTATTCGCTGATGACCAGGTGATAATTGTCAAAGATTGTGAAGAATCTAGCCATATGCAGAGAAAGAATATAAAAATGAAAACTGAGGACAGAGTAGTGGGTGTCTTATTCTAACATCCTAACGAATATAGAGAGCCTATAAAATACAGAAAATAATGTCGCACAATCGAAAAGTGTTATTCGCAACGGAGCTCAATCTGAAACAAAATTAAAATGATTATGTACAAAGCAATGGCCCAATTCGTAAGTATACATGTTTCAGAAGTTTGGGCCCGCATCTCGTGGTCGTGCGGTAGCGTTCTCGCTTCCCACGCCCGGGTTCCCGGGTTCCATTCCCGGCGGGGTCAGGGATTTTCTCTGCCTCGTGATGGCTGGGTGTTGTGTGCTGTCCTTAGGTTAGTTAGGTTTAAGTAGTTCTAAGTTCTAGGGGACTTATGACCACAGCAGTTGAGTCCCATAGTGCTCAGAGCCATTTGAACCATTTTTTTTCAGAAGTTTGGGAAATAAGGAAGAGCAAAGAAGATAAATTGCTATTAGTGGATATAAGTCCTGGTTTATCGAAACCTGACTTTTTCAGGAAAGAAGGTATCAGGAGCGCGAATACCTACATAGCATCTATTGTCCCTGTTAACTAACTACGAGAGATGTTAAATATTGCAACTTCACAAGTAACTTTCTTGAAATACCGTGAGGTAAAGCTTTGTGTTGTTCACGGGTTCGAACCCAGAAACTAATCGGATTGATATCGAAGCACAATCAACTGTGACTTATCGGATTTACACGGCGGTAGCTAGTTGTTTTAACTGAAATGACGAGACGAAACATTAATTTTATCCTTCCCAGGACTCCAACCCGGCACCTATCGCTTTTGTATTCTACAGAAAACGAACGTTAAATATGGGTTTGTTATACCAGCAGCGACATGTGAGCATGTTTGAGCTTGAATAATATGACGAAAAGTTCAGTGCTGACTGAGAATCGAACCCCACACATATCCTTGTTGATTACACACAAACAGATGTCAGCTACCGAATATTTCTCCACCAGCAGCTCGGACTAACATCCTCAACTTACAGTGATCTCGCAAATAGTTCTGTGTCTGACTGGGAGTCAAAAACGACAGATATCGTTAGTGTTGACAACGAATGAAAATACGTTAAAAATCAAAATTATTATCCATCAACAGATAGATGTTCTCATGCTGGAGATTGATAATACATAATTACAACTTAAGTGCTTCACTAGGATTCGAACCCATTCATGCGCAATGTGTGGAGATGTTGAGGGATCTGCAGTTTTGAACTAACAACAAATAGTGGTCGAGCTGTATTGTCACGAACGGATCAAATTCCGCGTTAAGGGCGGTCTGAGTTACATTCCCAGTCCATAACCAATTTTATCGACATTCAGAAGCTCAAATAAAAGATGGAATGAGTGTCCTGTGACCCTACATATCGTTTGTTTCGTCACTAGAAATAAATATCTAGTATAAGAAAGGTTACTGGTGGTAGAGTTTCTACATGTCACCACTCCTGACTTTATTGTGGTTCAACCTAACGTCTACTTGGTAGAGAAGGAATATCAGGTTTAATGTGAATTTCAGACAACAAAGCCATTATACCTTCTTCAGTTGGCGTAGCCAGGAGAGAATAGAATCTGTTTCTCTCTATCAAAAATCGTAGGCAGAAGTTGGAATCGAATCCAGACCATAAGTATACGAACCGATCAACAATACAACAGAACATCAAATCCTCTTCTCTGGACTCATTTTTCTATCATAACGCCTTTTCGCCACACTGGACGAGAATTCTGGCACACAGGCTCCCTGTAGTGGTTTGCAGCATGTTCAGTACATTCATTTACTTGGTTGACTGAATCGGCATGAACTAGCTGCCTCAGCTACCCAGTGCATTCATTCGACTCTATTCTGTAATCACCGAAATAAAATCACGTAACTGTCCCCTACACAGAATTGCCAACAGTGTAGGATGCAGAAATTTAAATAGGAAGTGTTCCTTTGCACTTCTCTATTGCGCTATCTGTTTGTTGAAAATGTCGTGCAGTGCAAAAGAAAAGCTGTAACAGCCTGTCTCTCAACCGGCCATATGCATTATCTCACAGCACTGTGGAATGCGGAAATTTTGGAGGAATTGTTGTTGACTTCTGGAGGTGCTGTAGCTGTGTGTCAGCTATTAGCGTAATGGCAAGTGTCGCGCACCGTAGATAAAAGGTCGCTAATTCCAGTACATATACTGCTACATTTGTTAAATCGCATTTCTACTGTCTGCTGAAGTTATCAATCTAATGGAACTTCTCAACCCAAAATAGTCGCATGTGGAAAAAGGGCTAACTTGTGCGACATTTTGTTCTTTTACGGTTTAATAGACGGACGGGCAGCAGATGCATCTCCATACTTTTGTATTATGTATGGGGAGAGCGGATCTTGCCAAAATACGTCAGAAAAGTATTTTCTACATTAGCTGTCGTGTGGTAGTGGCATTTTATTCTTCTTCAGACCTTGTTTGACAGCTTTAACTCAGAACAAGTTTTCTAAATGCCTGTAATCAATAAACTGTATGTGCATTGTCAGACTGCTATAGATTACATCAGAGAATTCGCATATATCGTTTATGATGAATTTCTCTCTCATGTAAAGTATTGTTTTAACAACACTAAAAGAAACCTTACGAAAATTGTGCTCTGTATTATAAGAAATAAAATAAAACTACCCACAATAGCCTTACGACGAAAGTCTGCAGCATTATAAGTTTTTCACCGTTACACTATGAGCCGAAAGTATTTTTCGCGATTTCCTTATCGATGTTTCATCTGCCTACTTGTAACTCTTTCACAGAAGGGATAAAAACTTTAGAGTTAGCGAAACTGGAACCGTAACAGACGCTTTTTCACAGCTCAGCACGTTACCACAGAGCTAGCAAAGAGGTACGTGTCTTGGAGTCCTCTTACGAGGCCAATGGTGGTTAGAACCCGTAAACTGCTATTTAAAGGACGAGATTAGTTGCGATTTTCACGTGCAGCGACTTTCCTGGGCTGGAAACCGTAAATTTACAATCGTTTGTCACACCTCAAGCGATAATAACTTAGATTATTCAATGGAAATAACGGGAGAAATCAAGTGAACTTTGAAGCTTAATTCTGTGCACACCAGGAAGTAACTCTTCGATCACAGAGTTGCCAAACATACCTTGCCTTGTTGCCAAATCTCAGTTACAGTAACAGCAGGAGGAAGATGAACCGATGTGTTGCTACAGCGGGCTGGGAAGTGACCTTAACTGGCGTCCCTAAGACTCAGTCGTCTCACAGCCGTGTTAGCGTGCGGAGCTGCTCCGCGCGCCGTCCGACGCTGGTGGTGTTTACTTCCGCGTCGCGTTGTTTGTGTCTGTAACGTACTCCATGGCGCACTCGTACCGCCTTGCAACGATCAAAGTAACGTTTCAGACCGAACATCCACGACCCAGAGCTTTCGAAGTCGAACAGTTTATCCGAGAGGATCTACGTTTTAACCCCCACGTCGTAATCGGCATACACTTTTCCATCACTGGAAGTGTTGTCTACATTAAGATGTCGACGGAGGAAATTTGCACTGACATAATTAACCGTCATGCCACCGGACAAAAATTTAAGCACTCTGATGGCCATATGGGTGCTGTGACAGTCGCCCATGCTGGATTTGGTCTCCAGACATTGCGGGTGTTTGAGCTCCCGTTCGAGGTGCCTCAGGTTGTGGTCATTGCCGCTTTCCAACAATATGGCACCGTCTTGGGTCACGTCGCGGAGAAGTGGAAAACATTTACCACCTACCCCGTATTAAATGGCGTCCGGCAAATAAAAATTGAGCTGACGAAACATGTCCCATCGTACCTGCTGATTGACGGTGTGAGGGCCATCGTCATGTACGATGGACAGCCACGAACGTGCGCAGGATGTGGCCAGGAGGGACATGTACGTTCCGAATGCTTACACCGCCGCTTAATACAGACGCCGTTACGTGAAGAGACCCAGGCTTCGACGGTCACGTCCTTACCCATCACATACGCCAAGGTTGCACAGGATCCCGTCGTGCCACTCCCGATTGCGCCAGCAGCATCGTCATCGCCACCCGCCGCAGCACAACGCGCTGAAGACACCAGCACGGCATCGCCCCCAGTGCTCGCTTCAGGACGGTTCGGGTTGCAGACTGAAACCGATGTTCCTGTTGGAAACATGGACGTCGACCTCGGTGTCGTGCCGACGTCTGCCTTTGTCCAGACAGGTTCGGCGTCAGACGACGGGCGTCCACATTCTGATTCAGATGGCCACATCAGAAAACAGCGGTCGCCTCGCAAACACAGGAAACGACGACGAACGCCTTCCGATGACGCCCTTTCTCTGACGGCCCCGCGAGATGTCGACCTGATGTCTGACGGTGATCTCCCACATTGCGTCCAGTCACGCCATGTGGCAGCAACAGGCGCCCCTCCTGTGACGCCTTCTCTCCCAGCCTGGAACGTGTCCTCGCCGTTGTCAACGAATGATGACGGCGGTCCCCCTGCCACTCATGTTGCGTAATCCACAACACCCGTTCCGGAAGTACGTGACCGTCACATGTCCACGTCGTCAGCTTCCTGGGCCGATGACGTTGAAGAAGAAGTGGAACAGACTGCCAATGTGTCTGCACAGGAGTCCACCACGGCGACACTGGGGCTGGCGCCCCGCCAGTAAATATCACCACTGCGGCACTACCGGCGGGTCTTCACCTGCCGGCTACTTCTACCGCACGTTCGGCAAATACTGAGGATGGCCGTACACAGCAATATCGTATCGCCACGATGAATCTTGCCACCATTCGTGCCCCCATAAATTGGACATGTTCCGAGACACTATATACTCTGCGGATGCTGATATAGCACTCCTACAAGAGGTGTTTGAGGCTGACTTCCTAGTTCCCACCGGATACAACGCACATCTTTCCCCCGCATCCGACACCGGTAGTGGCGTCGTCATCCCGCTACGCGACGGACTCCCTGCAGAGGACGTCATCTACCTCCCCACTGCTCGAGGTATGGCCCTCACACTGTTCGGCATGCGTATTATTAATATCTACGCTCCGTCCGGAACTGGCCGCCGTCATGACCGACAAACTTTTTTTTCCGAAAGCGTCACACAACTCTTCACAGGTCCGCAGGACGATTTGGTACTCGGTGGGGATTTTAACTCGACACAAGAGCTCGCGGACCAGCTCCCGCGACATTCACCTTGTGCATCTCTCTCAGTGGTCATCGACCGTCTACGACTTGTTGACACTTGGAAGAAGCTCCACGGAATTCAACCGGGCTATACATTCTACATCCCTCACTCGTCAAGCCGCATAGATCGCATCTACGTTACTCGCTCTCTTGCCTTTAGCCTTTTCAGACCATGACGCGTACCTCTGTGTCGTCACTCTCGACCGACAGCGAGTGTGGCATAGTCGTGGTCTGTGGAAACTCAATGTCGCTCACCTGACCTCCTCAGACTGTCGCCGTATTGTCGAAGAAGCGTGGGCACGCTGCCGCCATCGTCGAGAAGCCTATGACTCCACCTTATCATGGTGGCTCTCCTGTGCAAAGCCGACCCTCAGGAAGACACTGATGAGTTATGGGAAGGAATTTAAGGCGCGGCAAACTAATACCCTGCACTTCTACTACACCATACTACGTGAGTGTGCGACGATGCCTTTCTCGCCAGCCCGGCAGTCGATGGTCCATCGCGCGAAGGCGCAGATCTCCTTGGTCATGCAGCGTTACTTGGAAGGAACTGTAGTCCGTTCTCGTACTTCTAATCGTAACCCTCAAGAACGTCCGTCGATGTACCACCTCCTTCAGGAACGACAACGACAACGATGAGCTCTGATCCAAGTACTCACTGATGTGGAAGGGCGCCGGCACGACACCCAACAAAGCATCGGTCGTGCTCTCCATGCTCATTTTGCCGGGCTGTACGCAGCCGTATCGCATTCTGCAGCACTGATCACAGACGTCGCTCAGCTTACTACGAACACTCTTCCGGAGGATGCAGTGCATGACCTCCAAGACGATGTAACCACAGATGAAGTGGTAGATGCTATCAAGGTGGGTTCCGATAACAGATCTCCTGGACATAACGGTATACCCATCGAATTTTATAAAAGTTTTCACTATTTGTTGGCTTCCACGTGGACGGCAATCGCACAAGAGCTGATGTCACCAATGACAGTGGTCACGAGCGCCTTTCTAGATGGCATTATTATCCCTGTACATAAACCGCACGGGTTATCGAGGGACCAGGACTATCGACCAATCACTTTGCGTCGGGGAGCTGCCTCAACGTGTCAAAATCCAAGGTCCTGCTCATTGGTGAGGGCTTGCCGGAGAGATGCGTTGCCCCCCTTAGTGTCGCCGCCACCATACGATGTCTTGGACTTGATTTCGCAGCAGATCTGCGCCGCTCAGCGACTATCAATGGTAGACGCTTGCTACAGACAATCAGAGCAAATCTCGCAGATCACCGGCTACGATCTCTCGACGTTATCCAACGCGCGCAATACGTGAACATGTATCATGCTTCCCGTATACCACACGTGGCTCAAGTACTACCAGTCCCAAATCTCCTGGCCCGACGACTGTTGATGGCTTTCGGCTCCTTCGTCAGCTCGGGGTTGTTATTCAAGGTGCAATATGAATCCCTTGCACTGCCACGAGATCGTGGCGGGGTGGGACTCATCCACGTGTCGACTCGTGTCAAGGCACTTTACGTCAGCTCCCAACTAAAACTTTAGCATCGTTGCCCGCAGAGCCTTACGAGCCTCCTGCTTCACAACTTTACGCCGGCCTCCTTGTCCGCCCCAGTACAGGTATCGACCATTCCAACCCCCGATTTTTCCTGCAGTTCAGTTATGTTTACCGGTCCTTACAGCTTACACGTTTGTACCTCACGAAAACAGTCTCCGAATTGTTACAACAGTGCCGCCCGTCCAACCCCATCGAACGTAAGTATATATGGAAGGCGATCCATGCGCGTTTTCTCGAATCAGACGTTCAATCGGCGTGGTACATCACCGTGAATGGCAAACAAGTTAACCGAGATCGTCTGCACCGCGTCCATCTTGCCGATTCATCCCTCTGCACCCACTGTGGAGTGGATGACACGGATGTCCACCGGTTCCACTGTGGCACAGCGTTCGATGTCTGGACACTTGCGCGGCGAGTATTGGCGTTTCTTACTCGACAGACATCAGCTCAGATCGACGTCCACATGCTTTTGTACCCCGATAAGACTTTCTACCCCTCAGCCAAAACTCACTGTGTGAATTGGAGCTATGGCCACATGATCCGCTATCTTTTTACTTCTGGTGACAAGTCTACGCTATGATATTGGACTTATCTCAACGAACGACACTGCGTTCTGATACGCAACCCACGCTATAAGCAATATTTTTCCAATTTCTTACGGAGCACCTCGTAGCTGCAACGTCCAAGCCCTGAGAAGCTGAAAACTGTATTAACTGAACCTAACTGAATAGATCTGCTACCCAGAACCCACGCCCACGCATTGAGAAGACACGTTTGGACTGCTGTAGGCGGAAACACTTCAAGCGCTCCTGTAAGAACTGGTCTTTAACTACAAGTCGCACGACGACTTTTTATATATATATACTGAAATAAAATAAATACTGAAATAAAATAAAAATAAGAAAAAAACTTTTCCTTATTATTCCTCATAATTTCTTCTTAAAGGAAAATGAAATTTGATTTTGGCTTTGAGAAACTTTTTTTTTGTTACAAAAGATTGCTTCTTCGCCATCAAGACGAAGGAGACTAATTTTTGTTTACTAGAAGGAGAAACCAGTATAATTGGAGTATTTGTTTTCTTTTGAAAAAAAATACACTCCTGGAAATGGAAAAAAGAACACATTGACACCGGTGTGTCAGACCCACCATACTTGCTCCGGACACTGCGAGAGGGCTGTACAAGCAATGATCACACGCACGGCACAGCGGACACACCAGGAACCGCGGTGTTGGCCGTCGAATGGCGCTAGCTGCGCAGCATTTGTGCACCGCCGCCGTCAGTGTCAGCCAGTTTGCCGTGGCATACGGAGCTCCATCGCAGTCTTTAACACTGGTAGCATGCCGCGACAGCGTGGACGTGAACCGTATGTGCAGTTGACGGACTTTGAGCGAGGGCGTATAGTGGGCATGCGGGAGGCCGGGTGGACGTACCACCGAATTGCTCAACACGTGGGGCGTGAGGTCTCCACAGTACATCGATGTTGTCGCCAGTGGTCGGCGGAAGGTGCACGTGCCCGTCGACCTGGGACCGGACCGCAGCGACGCACGGATGCACGCCAAGACCGTAGGATCCTACGCAGTGCCGTAGGGGACCGCACCGCCACTTCCCAGCAAATTAGGGACACTGTTGCTCCTGGGGTATCGGCGAGGACCATTCGCAACCGTCTCCATGAAGCTGGGCTACGGTCCCGCACACCGTTAGGCCGTCTTCCGCTCACGCCCCAACATCGTGCAGTCCGCCTCCAGTGGTGTCGCGACAGGCGTGAATGGAGGGACGAATGGAGACGTGTCGTCTTCAGCGATGAGAGTCGCTTCTGCCTTGGTGCCAATGATGGTCGTATGCGTGTTTGGCGCCGTGCAGGTGAGCGCCACAATCAGGACTGCATACGACCGAGGCACACAGGGCCAACACCCAGCGATCTCCTACTCTGGCCGTACACCACAGGTGATCGTCGAGGGGACACTGAATAGTGCACGGTACATCCAAACCGTCATCGAACCCATCGTTCTACCATTCCTAGACCGGCAAGGGAACTTGCTGTTCCAACAGGACAATGCACGTCCGCATGTATCCCGTGCCACCCAACGTGCTCTAGAAGGTGTAAGTCAACTACCCTGGCCAGCAAGATCTCCGGATCTGTCCCCCATTGAGCATGTTTGGGACTGGATGAAGCGTCGTCTCACGCGGTCTGCACGTCCAGCACGAACGCTGGTCCAACTGAGGCGCCAGGTGGAAATGGCATGGCAAGCCGTTCCACAGGACTACATCCAGCATCTCTACGATCGTCTCCATGGGAGAATAGCAGCCTGCATTGCTGCGAAAGGTGGATATACACTGTACTAGTGCCGACATTGTGCATGCTCTGTTGCCTGTGTCTATGTGCCTGTGATTCTGTCAGTGTGATCATGTGATGTATCTGACCCCAGGAATGTGTCAATAAAGTTTCCCCTTCCTGGGACAATGAATTCACGG